>NC_057806.1:559180850-559480850 GCF_018294505.1 Triticum aestivum
GGATTTTTGAACACTTAGGCGAGCACTGGGCTGCAGCTAAGCCTCCGAGTGGGAGGATTGCTCTCCACTCGGTAGGATTTTTATATACTTAGGCGAGCGCCTGACTGCAGCTAAGCCTCTAAGTGAGAGAACTTAGGCGAGTACTGGACTGCAGCTAAGCCCCCGAGTGGGAGGTTTTCTCTCCTCTCGGTAGGAATTTTATATACTTAGGCGAGCGCCTGACTGCAGCTAAGCCTCTAAGTGAGAGAACTTAGGCGAGTACTGGACTGCAGCTAAGCCCCCCGAGTGGGAGGATTGCTCTCCACTCGGTAGGATTTTTTCAAACTTAGGCGAAACAGATTCACAGCTAAGTCACCCACTGGGGGATTTCGTATGCAAACAAGAGTGATAGCAATTATTGGGACGCTCTTGTCTTTGGTAAACATGAACTGCAGAAATTTTTTCTTATTACATCTCGTCCATGGGAGAACTCAAGTGTAAAAGGGGCGGAGTAGTTCCGCATTCCAAGCTCGTGGCTCGTCGGTCTGGTGATCAACATTGTAGAGGTGATATGCTCCATTGTGGAGGACTCTGGTGACGATGAAGGGACCTTCCCAAGTAGGAGCAAGTTTGTGTGGTTTCTGTTGATCCACTCGGAGGACCAAATCTCCTTCCTAGATGGCTCGGCTCTTCACATTTCTGGCATGGAATCGACACAAGTCTTGCTGATAGATGGTCGATCTGATCATAGCCATTTCCCTCTCCTCTTCTAGGAGGTCGTCTGCGTCTTGCCGGGCTTGCTGTGCTTCATATTGGTAAAAAGCTCGACTCTGGGGGCGTTGTGAAGTAGATCACTCGGCAGGACGGCTTCGGCTCCGTAAACCAGAAAAAATGGCATTCTTCCGGTCGATCGGTTCGGGGTGGTCCTCAGCCCCCACAAAACCGACGGAAGTTCGTCTACCCAAGCGCCTGCTACGTGCTTGAGATCACGCATCAATCGAGGCTTCAATCCTTTGAGAATCAGACCATTTGCTCTTTCAGCTTGTCCATTCGACTGAGGATGCGCGACCGACGCGTAGTCGACGCGCGTGCCTTGAGAGGCCCAAAAAGCTCTGAACTTGTCTGAACCGAAGTTTGACCCATTGTCGGTGATGATGCTATGCGGGACCCCATATCTGAACGTCAGCCCTCTGACGAAACTGATAGCAGTGCAAGCATCGAGATTCTTGATAGGCTTGGCTTCAATCCATTTGGTGAACTTGTCGACTGCCACAAGCACATGCGTGAATCCGCTCCTGCCTGTTCTCAGTGGACCGACCATGTCCAGTCCCCAGACAGCAAAGGGCCAGACGAGTGGAATGGTCTTCAGGGCTGATGCAGGCTTGTGTGACATGTTGGAGTAGAACTGGCAACCTCCACACTTGTTGACTATCTCTTTTGCCATCTCATTTGCTCTTGGCCAGTAAAATCCTGCTCGGTATGCTTTAGCCACAATGGTCCGAGAGGACGCATGGTGACCACAGGTCCCCGAGTGGATATCATTAAGGATCATCTGACCCTCTTCTGGTGTTATGCATTTCTGACCGATTCCAGTCGCGCTTTCCCTATACAACTGTCCCTTTATGACTGTGAAGGCCTTGGATCGGCGCACGATCTATCGAGCCTCTTCCTCGTCCTCCGGGAGTTCTTTCCTCAAGATATACGCGACGTATGGTACCGTCCAGTCAGGGGTGATAGCCAAGACCTCCATGACTAGGTCGACCACAGCAGGAATTTCGACTTCAGTCGGATCTGTGGCACTTTTCGGTTGCGGGGCTTCTTCTGCGAAAGGATCCTCCTGGACTGACGGCGAGCGGATGTGCTCCAAAAACACATTGCTGGGAATGGCTTCTCTCTTGGAGCCTATCTTTGCCAGATCATCTGCTGCTTGATTTTTCAGTCGGGGGATGTGATGAAGCTCTAACCCCTCGAATTTCTTTTCTAGCTTTCTTACTGCGTTGCAATAGCCAGTCATAGCCGGGCTTCTAACGTCCCACTCCTTCATTACGTGATTAACCACCAAATCTGAGTCGCCGTAGACCATGAGGCGCCGGACGCCGAGTGAAATGGCCATGCGCAACCCGTACAAGAGTGCTTCATATTCTGCTTCATTGTTGGAGGAATCGAAGTGAATCTGGAGAACGTATCTGAGCTTATCTCCTCGGGGGGAGACCAATACTACCCCAGCACCGGAACCGTTCAACATCTTAGATCCATCGAAGAACATGGTCCAGTGCTCCAAGTGAACTTGAGTTGGGAGTTGCTGTTCAATCCACTCGGCGACGAAATCTGCAATTGCTTGGGACTTGATAGCCTTATTTGCTTCAAACTTGATATCTAGGGGGAGGAGTTCAATCGCCCACTTAGCCACTCGACCAATTGCATCTTTGTTGTGCAAGATTTCTGACAGTGGAGCGTCGCTGACGACTATAATAGAATGGTCAGAGAAGTAGTGTGCAACCTTCTTCGTGGTCATGTAGATCCCATATACAAGCTTCTGGTAATGGGGATATCTTTGCTTCGAAGGGGTCAAAACTTCAGACACATAATATACTGGGCGCTGAACTCTGAAGGCCTTTCCTTCTTCTTCCAGCTCGACCGTGAGTACTGTACCGACAACTTGTCCCGTGGCCGCAATGTACAGCAGCAGAGGCTCTTTACTGATTGGGGCAGCAAGCACCGGCTGGGTGGAGAGCAGAGCTTTGAGCTCTGCAAACGCTGCGTCGGCTTCTGGAGTCCACTCGAACTTGTCAGACTTCTTCATCAGTCGGTAAAGAGGCAACGCCTTTTCACCGAGACGAGAAATGAATCGACTTAGAGCGGCCAAGCAACCTGTAAGTTTCTGGACATCATGTACACGCACAGGGCGCTTCATCCGGAGTATGGTGCCAACTTTCTCGGGATTGTCGTCGATTCCTCGTTCGGAAACGAGAAAACCGAGTAACTTTCCACCTGGAACTCCGAATGTGCACTTTGATGGATTGAGCTTGATATCGTATCCCCTGAGGTTAGCAAAGGTTTCGGCAAGGTCAATCAGTAGGTCGGAACCTTTCCGTGACTTAACCACAATATCATCCATGTATGCTTCTACGTTCCGACTGATCTGAGTGAGTAAACACTTCTGAATCATCCTCATGAACGTGGCTCCAGCATTCTTGAGGCTGAAGGGCATGGTGACATAACAGAAGCACCCAAATGGGGTGATGAAAGCCATTTTGATCTCGTCGGGTCCATACAGACGGATCGGATGGTACCCTGAATAAGCATCTAGAAAAGACAAACGCTCACACCCCGCAGTCGAGTCCACTACCTGGTCGATGCGGGGGAGAGGGAAATGATCTTTCGGGCAGGCCCGATTGATGTGTTTAAAGTCAATGCACATGCGAAGTGACTTGTCCTTTTTGGGGACCATGACTACATTGGCGAGCCACTCGGAGTGCTAAATCTCTCGGATGAACTCCGCTGCTAAGAGCCGAGCCACCTCCTCGCCAATAGCTTTCCTTTTCTGGACGGCGGACCGTCGAAGATGTTCTTTCACAGGCTTGAACTTCGGGTCGACTCGTAGACGGTGCTCAGCCAGCCCCCTGGGAACTCCAGGCATGTCAGAAGGCTTCCATGCGAAGACGTCCCAGTTCTCACGGAGGAACTAGATGATCGCTTCTTCCTATTTGGAGTCGAGCATCGTCGAGATGTGAGTCGGAGCAACGTCGGGGTCGGTCGGGTGAATGTGAGCTGGCTTAGTTTCACCGGACGACTGAAAAGCAGATTCTGAAGCAGGCTTCTTGGCTCGTAGCAATTCACTCGGATCAGCAGTCTTCTGGTACTCTTGTAGCTCAACAACTGCCATCTGAGCGTCAGCAATCTTTGATCCTTTCTGAAAACACTCTTCTGCTTTCTTCTGATTGCCGGTAACGGTGATCACACCTCTGGGGCCGGGCATCTTCAACTTGAGATACACGTAGCATGGTCGAGCCATGAAGCGTGCATAAGCTGGCCGGCCCAGAATAGCATGATAAGCACTTTGGAAGTCCACAACCTCAAATGTCAACTTTTCCCTGCGGTAATTCTTTGAATCACCGAAAACCACGTCGAGAGCAATCTGGCCGAGTGACTCGGCTTTCTTTCCAGGAATGACTCCATGGAAGCTCATGTTGCTGGCACTGAGCCTGGACATCGGAATGTCCATCCCTTTCAATGTTTCAGCATACAATATGTTCAGGCCACTGCCACCATCCATTAGGACTTTGGTCAGTCGAGTGCCCTCGACAACTGGGTCGACCACCAAAGCTTGCCTCCCAGGGGTGGCAATGTGTGTAGGGTGATCGGACCGGTCGAATGTGATGGCAGTCTGAGACCACTTCAGATAACTGGGTGTCGCCGGAGCAACCATATTCACCTCACGGTTAATGACTTTCAGTCGAATTTTGCTTTCGACATCAGCAAAAATCATCAGGGTGGAATTGATTTGGGGGTATCCGTCGTCGCTATCTTCCTTGTCCTCGACTCTGTCCGACTCTTTTTCCTTATCTTTGGGCTGTTTGCCCTGAAACTGCTGGATCAGGAGCCGACACTATCGAGTGGTATGCTTTGGGTAAATGAAATTACCCTCTTCATCTTTCTTGGTGTGGATGTGACATGGCAGATCCAAAACATCATTTCCATCTTGATCCTTGACTTTCTTGGGCTTCTAGGGGCCTTTGGGTTTTCCCTTGAAATTTCCCTGGGTTGCGGCCAGGGCCTCCCCAGGGGCGGCTGGCTCGGCCTTCCGCTTCTGCTTCCGACTGGAATTGCCCCCGGTTTCCTGGGCGACTGCTTTGTGTTTGCCACTCCGGAGTCGATCTTCGTCTTCACCATTAGCGTATTTGATGGCAATCTCCATCATCCGATTCAGAGACATCTCTCCGGTTCGACCGAACTTCAGATTCAATTCTCTGTATTTAACGCCTTCCTTGAAGGCACAAACTGCTTGATGGTCTGGCACGTTCTCAACCGTGTGATGCAGTGTGATCCACCTCTGGATGTAATCCCTCAGAGTTTCATTCGGTTTCTGCACATAAGACCGCAATTCTGTAAGGCCCGCAGGTCGCTTGCATGTTCCATCAAAGGTGGTGACAAACACTCGGGAGAGGTCCTCCCAAGTGTAGATGCTGCTGGGTGCCAACTGATTTAGCCACGCCCTGGCTGAGCCCTCTAACATGAGAGGCAAATGCTTCATGGCCACCTCATCATTGCCACCGCTAATCTGTACAGCCACTCGGTAATCTTCGAGCCAAGTGTCAGGCTTAGACTCACCGGTGAACTTGCTGACTCCCGTCGCCAACCTGAAGTTGGGAGGAATCACTGCGGCTCTGATGGCTCGACTGAAACACTCTGGCCCCGAAACGCGCACTCTCCTACTGGCAGGCGCATCCCTGTCATGGCCTTCTCGGTGAGCTCTGTTCCTTTCAACCAAACCTTGGACGAGGATAGACCTCGCGTCAAAGCCTGGATCCCTGGGGTCGACTGGAATCCTCTGCCCAACACTATGAGGGCGCCTGTCGTCTTGATGTCGAGGCGCATATGACCCACTCCTCGGGGGAGGGGTTGGCGCTCGACATCGACCATCGCGATCGGATCGGTGATCATACTGCTCATTCCTTCTGTACTGATCATGCCGGTCACCACGTCCCTCATGCCTCGGGGGCGACCGCGGGTTGTGAGCCGACTGGACTGTATCTATTGCAACGGATCGACTGTGGATCCTATTCCGCGACTGAGAAACAGCTGAATTCTGGTTTCCCGCCGCCCGGAGCAACGCTCTGATCTGTAACAAGCCCCTGCCAGCCTCCGACTGGGAGGGCTGAATCGATTCTGCTATACGGGCCGCGGCGGCCAAATTCTGAACTGGGGTTCGGTATACCTGCGTCGGCGGGAAGAGCTGGCGTCGACTAGACTCGGGAGCCCGCTGACGCGCTTGCTCGTCGAGTGCTCGCTGGAGATTCTCCAATCAAGTGCGCTCGGCCAAATTAGCCAAGCGCGCGTCCTCCAAGGCCCGGGCCTCGGGGGACTCTCCGAGATAGGAGTGCGGAGTGCGTCCGTGTTCCGGCAGCGAAGCTCCTCTCGCTGTAATGACGTGAGAGGTTCGGGGAGATACTCATCGTGGGGATGGGACTGGTCGCCCCCACCCGCGCCTTCATCAGCGCGAGGGAAACCGGGAGGACTGTGTGTTCCATCGACCGCCAGGATATCAGCCGCTGGGTCGCTGCTGTCACACTCGGATGCGGTCTCCGCGGATCCAGTCGACAGGTCGAACAGGCCACAGAGGGATTCATTGGGCTCGATTGCCGCGACTTGCAGGGCGGCCGACTGGCGAGCCACGGCATGCCTCACCCACCTCTGAAGTCTCGACCGACCGGAGCACTTGCGCCGGTGGGAGACAGAGCGGGGAGACGATACAGGGGCCGACCGATACTGGGTCGACGGCTGCCGCAGGAGGACGCCACGAACGCATGCGCGGAAATGTGTCGCACCGCGGATGGAGAGCGCGTCGATGTCGAGTGGCGCCTCCTGAAGCCAGGCGGAGTCGTTGGCGATGAACGTGAGCGCGCCGAGGCAGATCTCGCGGCCCTCCACCAAAACTCCGCACGAAACCATGATCAAAGGGATCGGAAAAATCGCAACTTCTCCAATCAGGTTTTAAGTTTCCGGCACCAAGGTGGGCGCCAACTGTCGTGGTTCTAACTCTGACAGTGATGTAGAGGGGTATGTATGGAGAGGCTAGATCTCAGCTATTGGGAAGTTGTAAACACACCAAGATGTACGAGTTCAGGCCCTTCGCGGAGGAAGTAACAACCCTATGTCTCGGTTCCCGGAGGCGGTCGACTGGATTACTGGCGTGTGAATAACAGGGGTCCGAACCCTTCATACTGAGGAGGGGGGTGGCTTATATAGAGTTCGCTGGCCCCCTCCTGCCCTCAGTAATGCAGGGTTTAAGGTACATTTAAGGTTGGGCGTTACTGGTAACGCCCCTAATAAAGTGCTATAATGGCCATAAAGACTACTTGATAGCCGACCGTTTGCCTGCGGAGTGACTTTAGGTCTCCTGGCGGTCGAGTGGTTGGCTTCATGGTCGAGTGATTGCTTCATGGTCGAGTGTCTTGAACCCGTCGAGTGGGATACCTTCAAATCGATTGAAAGGTGACTTCTTCTAGGGATGTCCTAGGGTAGGGCTTTTCGGACAGGTCCGTGCCCCTACCCTAGGTACATGGCTTCATCAGCGTGCCCCAAACCCCTTGTCCAATTCGGACTGGGCTTGGGAGGGGCGCGCGCCATCTCCTGGCTGCTGCCTCTTCTTTCCACTAAAGCCCATTAAGGCCCAACACTTCTTCCCCGTATTCCCGTAACTCCCCGGTACTCCGAAAAATACCCGAATTACTCGGAACCTTTCCGATGTCCGAATATAGTCGTCCAATATACCGATCTTTACGTCTCGACCATTTCGAGACTCCTCGTCATGTCCCCGATCTCATCCGGGACTCCAAAACTACCTTCGGTACATCAAAACACATAAACCCATAATACCGATCATCACCGAACTTTAAGCGTGCGGACCCTACGGGTTCGAGAACTATGTAGACATGACCGAGACACATCCCCGGTCAATAACCAATATCGGAACCTAGATGCTCATATTGGCATATTCTACGAAGATCTTTATTGGTCAAACCGCATAACAACATACGTTGTTCCCTTTGTCACCGGTATGTTACTTGCCCGAGATTCGATCGTCGGTATCTCAATACCTAGTTCAATCTTGTTACCGACAAGTCTCTTGACTCGTTCCGTAATACATCATCCCGCAACTAACTCATTAGTTACAATGCTTGCAAGGCTTATAGTGATGTGTATTACCGGGTGGGCCCAGAGATACCTCTCCGACGATCAGAGTGACAAATCCTAATACCGAAATATGCCAACTCAACAAGTACCTTCGGAGACACCTATAGAGCACCTTTATAATCACCCAGTTACGTTGTGATGTTTGGTAGCACAAAAAATGTTCCTCCGGTAAACGGGAGTTGCATAATCTCATAGTCATAGGAACATGTATAAGTCATGAAGAAAGCAATAGCAATATACTAAACGATCAAGTGCTAAGCTAACGGAATGGTCAAGTCAATCAGATCATTCTCCTAATGATGTGATCCCGTTAATCAAATGACAACTCATGTCTATGGTTAGGAAACTTAACCATCTTTGATTGACGAGCTGGTCAAGTAGGGGCATACTAGTGACACTATGTTTGTCTATGTATTCACACATGTATTATGTTTCCGGTTAATACAATTCTAGCATGAATAATAAACATTTATCATGAAATAAGGAAATGAATAATAACTTTATTATTGCCTCTAGGGCATATTTCCTTCAGTCTCCCACTTGCACTAGAGTCAATAATCTAGTTCACACCGCCATGTGATTTAACACCAATAGTTCACATCACCATGTGATTAACACCCATAGTTCACATCGTCACCCAAAGGGTTTACTAGAGTCAATAATCTAGTTCACATCGCTATGTGATTAACACCCAAAGAGTACTAAGGTGTGATCATGTTTTGCTTGTGAGAGAAGTTTAGTCTACGGGTCGCCACATTCAGATCCGTATGTATTTTGCAAATTTCTATGTCAACAATGCTCTGCATGGAGCTACTCTAGCTAATTGCTCCCACTTTCAATATGTATCCAGATCGAGACTTAGAGTCATCTAGATCGGTGTAAAAAGCTTGCATCGAGATAACTCTTTACGACGAACTCTTTTATCACCTCCATAATCGAGAAATATTTCCTTAGTCCTCTAAGAATAATTTTGACCGCTGTCCAGTGATCTACTCCTAGATCACCATTGTACTCCCTTTCCATAAAAATGCTAAGGTATACAATAGGACTGGTAAACAGCATAGCATACTTTATAGAACTTATGACTGAGGCATAGGGAATGACTTTTCATTCTCTTTCTATTTTCTGCCGTGGTCAGGTTTTAAGTCTTTACTCAACTTCACACCTTGCAACACAGGCAAGAACTCCTTCTTTGACTGTTCCATTTTGAACTACTTCAAAATCTTGTCAAGATATGTACTCATTGAAAAAACTTATCAAGCGTCTTGATCTATCTCTATAGATCTTGATGCTCAATGCGTAAGCAGCTTCATCGAGGTCTTTATTTGAAAAACTCCTTTCAAACACTCCTTTATGCTTTCCAGAAAATTCTACATTATTTTTGATCAACAATATGTCATTCACATATACTTATCAGAAATGCTGTAGTGCTCCCACTCACTTTCTTCTAAATACAGGCTTCACCGCAAGTCTGTATAAAACCATATGCTTTGATCACTTTATCAAAGTAGATATTCCAACTCCGAGATGCTTGCACCAGTCCATAGATGGATCGCTGGAGCTTGCTCACTTTGTTAGCACCTTTAGGATCGACAAAACCTTCTGGTTGCATCATATACAACTCTTCTTTAATAAATCCATTAAGGAATGTAGTTTTGATATCCATTTGCCAGATTCATAAAATGCGGCAACTGCTAACATGATTCGGACAGACTTTTAAGCATCGATACGAGTGAGAAATTCTCATCGTAGTCAACACCTTGAACTTGTCAAAAATATTTTTGCGACAATTCGAGCTTTGTAGATAGTAACACTACTATCAGCGTCCGTCTTCCTCTTGAAGATCCATTTATTCTTAATGACTCACCGATCATCGGGCAAGTCAATCAAAGTCCATACTTTGTTCTCATACATGGATTCCATCTCAAATTTCATGGCCTCAAGCCATTTCGCGGAATCTGGGCTCATCATCGCTTCCTCATAGTTCGTAGGTTCGTCATGGTTAATTAACATGACCTCCAGAATAGGATTACCGTACCACTCTGGTGCGGATCTCACTCTGGTTGACCTACGAGGTTCGGTAGTAACTTGATCTGAAGTTACATGATCATCATCATTAGTTTCCTCACTAATTGGTGTAGGAGTTACAGAAACAGATTTCTGTGATGAACTACTTTCCAATAAGGGAGCAGGTACAGTTACCTCATCAAGTTCTACTTTCCTCCCACTCACTTCTTTCGAGAGAAACTCCTTCTCTAGAAAGGATCCATTCTCAGCAACAAATATCTTGCCTTCGGATCTGTGATAGAAGGTGTACCCAACCGTTACTTTTGGGTATCCTATGAAGACGCACTTCTCCGAATTGGGTTTGAGCTTATCAAGATGAAACTTTTTCACATAAGCATCGCAACCCCAAACTTTAAGAAATGGCAACTTAGGTTTCTTGCTAAACCACAGTTCATACGGTGTCGTCTCAACGGATTTATATGGTGCCCTTTTTAATGTGAATGCAACTGTCTCTAATGCATAACCCCTAAACGATAGTGATAAATCGATAAGAGACATCATAGATTGCACTATATCAAATAAAGTACGGTTTTGACGTTCGGACACACCATTACGCTGTGGTGTTCCAGGTGGCATGAGTTTGTGAAACTATTGTTGGGGAACGTAGCAATAATTCAAAATTTTCCTATGTGTCACCAAGATCAATCTAGGAGATGCTAGCAACGAGAGAGAGGGAGTGCATCTTCATACCCTTGAAGATTGCTAAGCGGAAGCGTTACAAGAACGCGGTTGATGGAGTCGTACTCGCGGCGATTCAAATCACGGAAGATCCGATCTAGCGCTGAACGGACGGCGCCTCCGCGTTCAACAGACGTACAGGCCGGGGACGTCTCCTCCTTCTTGATCTAGCAAGGAGAGAGGAGAAGTTGAGGGAGAACTCCGGCAGCACGACGGCATGGTGATGGAGTTTGTGGTATTCCTGCAGGGCTTCACCAAGCTCTACGGAGGAGAAGGAAGAGTTGGAGGAGGGAGGGGCTGCGCCATGGGAAGGGTCTCGTTCTTCTGGCAGCCCTCCCACCCCCACTATTTATAGGAGAAGGGGAGAGGGGGCAGGCCCCTTCAGATCCCATCTAGGGGAGGGGCGGCGGCCAGGGAGGGAACCCTAGATGGGTTTTGGGCACCCCCACCCCTAGGAGACTTGCCCCCAAGCCAGGAGGGGAGGCTGCCCTAGGGGAGGCGCCCCCACCTCTCCTGGTTATGTGAGATGGGGTGGGAGGGGCGCACAGCCCCTTAGTGGGCTGGTGTGCCCCTTCCCCTTGTCCCATTAGCCCCTCCCAACACTTGTCGGGGCCTCCAAAACCCCTTTCGGACACGTTGGTCGTCCCCCGGTACCCCTGGTACAATTCCGGACTCCAATACTCTTCGTCCAACATATCGATCTTCACCTCCGGACCGTTCCGGAGTTCCTCGTCACGTCTGGGATCTCATCCAGTAGTCCGAACAACCTACGGTAACCACATACTATTTCCCATAACAACTCTAGCGTCACCGAACCTTAAGTCTGTAGACCCTATGGGTTCGGGAACCATGCATACATGACCGAGACATCTCTCCGGCCAATAACCAATAGCGGGATCTAGATACCCATATTGGCTCCCACATGTTCCACGATGATCTCATCGGATGAACCACGATGTCGGGTTTTCAATCAATCTCGTATACAATTCCCTTTGTCAATCGGTATGTTACTTGCCCGAGATTCGATCGTCGGTATCCCAATACCTCGTTCAATCTCGTTACCGGCAAGTCACTTTACTCGTTCCGTAACGCGTGATCCCGTGGCTAACTCATTAGTCACATTGAGCTCATTATGATGATGCATTACCGAGTGGGCCCAGAGATACCTCTCCGTCATACGGAGTGACAAATCCCAGTCTCGATTCGTGCCAACCCAACAGACACTTTCGGAGATACCTGTGGTGCACCTTTATAGCCACCCAGTTACGTTGTGACATTTGGTACACCCAAAGCATTCCTACGGTATCCGGGAGTTGCACAATCTCATGGTATAAGGAAATGATACTTGACAATAGAAAAGCTCTTAGCAAATGAACTACACGATCTTGTGCTATGCTTAGGATTGGGTCTTGTCCATCACATCATTCTCCTAATGATGTGATCCCTTTATCAATGACATCCAATGTCCATGGTCAGGAAACCATAACCATCTATTGATCAACGAGCTAGTCAACTAGAGGCTTACTAGGGACATGTTGTGGTCTATGTATTCACACATGTATTACGATTTCCAGTTAATACAATTATAGCATGAATAATAGACAATTATCATGAACAAGGAAATACAATAATAACCATTTTATTATTGCCTCTAGGGCATATTTCCATCAGTCTCCCACTTGCACTAGAGTCAATAATCTAGTTCACATCACTATGTGATTGTAATGAATCCAATACCCATGGAGTTTGTTCATATCTCGCTTGTGAGAGAGGTTTATTAGTTAATGGGTCTGAACCTTTTAGATCCATGTGTGCTTTACAAATCTCTATGTCATCTTGTAGATGCAGCTATCACGCGCTACTTGGAGCTATTCCAAATAACTGCTCTACTATACGAATCCGGTTTAACTCTCAGAGTCATCCGGATTAGTGTCAAAGTTTGAATCGGCGTAACCCTTTACGACGAACTCTTTTACCACCTCCATAATCGATAAAATTCCTTAGTCCACTAGTTACTAAGGATAAGTTCGACCGTTGTCATGTGATCCATTCTTGGATCACTCTTGTACCCCTTGACTGACTCATGGCAAGGCACACTTCAGGTGCGGTACACATCATAGCATACTATAGTCTACGTCTAAAGCATAGGGGACGACCTTCGTCCTTTCTCTCTCTTCTGCCATGGTCAGGTCTTGAGTCTTACTCAATACTCACACCTTGTAACACAACCAAGAACTCCTTCTTTGCTGATCTATTTTGAACTCCTTCAAAATCTTGTCACAGTATGTATTCATTTGAAAGTATTATTAAGCGTTTTTGATCTATCCTTATAGATCTTGATGCTCAATGTTCAAGTAGCTTAATCCAGGTTTTCCATTGAAAAACACTTTTCAAATAACCCTGTATGCTTTCCAGAAATTCTACATCATTTCTGATCAACAATATGTTAACAACATATACTCATAAAAAATTCTATAGTGCTCCCACTCACTTCTTTGGAAATACAAGTTTCTCATAAACTTTGTATAAACCCAAAATCTTTGATCATCTCATCAAAGCGTACATTCCAACTCTGAGATGCTTACTCCAGTCCTTAGAAGGATTGCTGGAGCTTTGCATACTTGTTAGCATCTTTCAGGATTGACAAAACCTTCTGGTTGTATCACATACAACCTTTCCTCAAGAAAATCGTCGAGGAAACAATGTTTTGACATCCTATCTGCAAGATTTCATAAATAATGTAGTAACTGCTAACATAATTCCAACAGAATCTTAGCATCGCTACGAGTGAGAAAGTCTCATCGTAGTCAACTCCTTGAACTTGTCGGGAAACATCTTAACGACAAGTCGAGCTTTCTTAATGGTGACACTTACCATCATTGTTCGTCTTCCTTTTAAAATCCATCTGCACCCAACAGCCTTACGACCATCAAGTAGTTCTTCCAAAGTCTATACTTTGTCTTTATACATGGATCCTCTCTTGGATTTTATGGCCTCGAGCCATTCGTCAGAATCCGGGCCCACCATCGCTTCTCCATAGCTCGTAGGTTCATTGTTGTCTAGCAACATGACTTCCAAGACAGGATTATGTACCACTCTGAAGTAATACGCATCCTTGTCGACCTATGAGGTTTGGTAGTGACTTGATCCGAAGTTTCATGATCACTATCATAAGCTTCCACTTCAATTGGTGTAGGTGCCACAGGAACAACTTCCTGTGCCCTGCTACACACTGGTTGAAGTGACGGTTCAATAACCTCATCAAGTCTCCATCATCCCCCCACTTAATTCTTTCAAGAGAAACTTTTCCTCGAGAAAGGACATGTTTCTAGAAACAATCACTTTTGCTTCCGGATCTGAAATAGGAGGTATACCCAACTGTTTTGGGTATTCTATGAAGATGCATTTATTCGCTTTGGGTTCGAGCTTATCAGCCTGAAACTTTTTCACATAAGCGTCGCAGCCCCAAACTTTTAAGAAACGACAGCTTAGGTTTTTCTAAACCATAGTTCATACGGTGTTGTCTCAATGGAATTGCATGGTGCCCTATTTAAAGTGAATGCGGTTGTCTCTAATGCCTAACCCATAAACGATAGTGGTAATTCGATAAGAGACATCATGGTATGCACCATATCCAATAGGGTGTAGTTATGATGTTCAGACACACCATCACACTATGGTGTTCCAGGCGGTATTAGTTGTGAAACAATTTCCACAATGTCTTAATTGTGTGCCAAAGTCGTAACTCAGATATTCATCTCTATGATCATATCATAGACATTTTTATACTCTTGTCACGATGATCTTCAACTTCACTCTGAAATTACTTAAACCTTTCAATAATTTAGACTTGTGTTTCATCAAGTAAATATACTCAGCATCTACTCAAATCATCTGTGAAGTAAGAACATAACGATATCCACTGTGTGCCTCAACACTCATTGGACTGCACACATCAAAATGTATTACTTCCAACAAGTTGCTTTCTTGTCCCATCTTACTGAAAATGAGGTCTTTCAGTCATCTTGCCCATGTGGTATGATTTGCATGTCTCAAGTGATTCAAAATCAAGTGAGTCCAAACGATCCATCTGTATGGAGTTTCTTCATGCATATCTACCAATAGACATGGTTCGCATGTCTCAATCTTTTCAAAAATGAGTGAGTTCAAAGATCCATCAACATGGAGCTTCTTCATGTGTTTTATACCAACATGACTCAAATGGCAGTGCCACAAGTATGTGGTACTATCATTACTATCTTATATCTTTTGGCATGAACATGTGTATCACTACGATCGAGATTCAATAAACCATTCATTTTAGGTGCAAGATCATTGAAGGTATTATTCAAATAAACAGAGTAACCATTATTCTCCTTAAATGAATAACCGTATGGCGATAAACATAATCCAGTCATGTCATGCTCCACGCAAACACCAAATAACAATTATTTCGATTTAACACCAATCCCGATGGTAGAGGGAGCGTGCGATGTTTGATCACATCAACCTTGGAAACACTTCCAACACATATCATCATCTCACCTTTAGCTAGTCTCCGCATCCTTTTATTTCGAGTTACTAACACTTAGCAACCGAACCGGTATTTATCACCCTGGTGCTACTAGGAGTACTAGTAAAGTACACAATAATATAATGTATATTCAAAATACCTCTGTCGACCTTGCCAGCCTTCTCATCTACCAAGTATCTAGGGTAGTTCTGCTTCAGTGACCGTTCCCCTCATTACAAAAGCACTTAGTCTCGGGTTTGGGTTCAACCTTGGGTTTCTTCACTAGAGCAGCAACTGATTTGCCGTTTCATGAAGTATCCCTTCTTTCCCTTTCCCTTCTTGAAACTAGTGGTTTAACCATCAACAATTGATGCTCCTACTTGATTTCTACTTTCGCGGTGTCAAACATCGCGAGTTGCTCAAGGATCATCATGTCTATCCCTGATATGTTATAGTTCATCACGAAGCTCTAATAGCTTGGTGGCAGTGACTATGGAGAACCATCACTATATCATCTGGAAGATTAACTCCCACTCAATTCAAGCGATTGTAGTACTCAGACAATTTGAGCACATGCTCAACGATTGAGCTTTTCTCCCTTAGTTTGCAGGCTTAAGAAACTTGTGAGAGGTCTCATACCTCTTGACGTGGGCACTAGCCTGACATCCCAATTTCAGTCCTTGGAACATCTCATATGTTTTACGATGTTTCAAAAACGTCTTGGTGCCTCAATTCTGTTTCAAAAACGTCTTGGTGCCTCAATTCTAAACCATTTAGCATTACGCACTGAACTATCATGTAGTCATCAAAACGTGTATGTCAGATGTTCGCAACATCCACAACCAACGCTCGAGGTTCAGCACACTGAGCGATGCATTAAGGACATAATCCTTCTGCGCAGCAATGAGGACAATCCTCAGTTTATGGACCCAGTCCGCATAATTGCTACTGTCAACTCTCAACTAAATTTTCTCTAGGAACATATCTAAAACAGTAGAACCAAAGCGTGAGCTACAACATAATTTGCAAAGACCTTTTGACTATGTTCATGATAATTAAGTTCATCTAATCAAATTATTCAATGAACTCCCACTCAGATAGACATCCCTCTAGTCATCTAAGTGATACATGATCCGAATCGACTAGGTCGTGTCCGATCATCACGTGAGACGGACTAGTCATCATCGGTGAACATCTTCATGTTGATCATATCTTCTATACGACTCATGTTCGACCTTTCGGTCTTTTGTGTTCCGAGGCCATGTCTGTACATGCTAGGCTCGTCAAGTCAACCTAAGTGTTTTGCATGTGTAAATCTGGCTTACACCCATTGTATTCGAACGTTAGAATCTATCACACCCGATCATCATGTGGTGCTTCGAAACAACGAACCTTCGCAACGGTGCACAGTTAGGGGGAACACTTTGTTGAAATTTTAGTGAGGGATCATCTTATTTATGCTACCGTCATTCTAAGCAAATATGACGTAAACATGACAAACATCACATGCAAATCATAAAGTGACATGATATGGCCAATATCATCTTGCGCCTTTGATCTCCATCTTCGAGGTGCGGCATGAACACCATCGTCACTGGCATGACACCATGATCTCCATCATCATGATCTCCATCATCGTGTCGTCATGAAGTTGCCTCGCCAACTATTACTTCTACTACTATGGCTAACGGTTAGCAATAAAGTAAAGTAATTACATGGCGTTTTCATTGACAGGCAGGTCATAAATAAATTAAGACAACTCATATGGCTCCTGCCGGTTGTCATACTCATCGACATGCAAGTCATATTTCCTATTACAAGAACATGATCAATCTCATACATCACATATATCATTCATCGCATCCTTTTGGCCATATCACATCACATAGCATACCCTGCAAAAACAAGTTAGACGTCCTCTAATTGTTGTTGCTTGTTTTACGTGGCTGCTATTGGTTTCTAGCAAGAACGTTTCTTACCTACGCAAAACCACAATGGTGATATGCCAATTGCTATTTACCCTTCATAAGGACCCTTTTCATCGAATCCGATCTGACTAAAGTGGGAGAGACAGACACCCGCCAGCCACCTTATGCATCAAGTGCATGTTAGTTGGTGGAACCAGTCTCACGTAAGAGTACTGTAAGGTCGGTCCGGGCCGCTTCATCCCACAATGCCGCCGAATCAAGATAAGACTAGTAACGGTAAGCAAATTGAACAAATCATCGCCACAACTGCTTTGTGTTCTACTCGTGCATAGAATCTACGCATAGACCTAGCTCTGATACCACTGTTGGGGAACGTAGCAATAATTCAAAATTTTCCTATGTGTCACCAAGATCAATCTAGGAGATGCTAGCAACGAGAGAGAGGGAGTGCATCTTCATACCCTTGAAGATCACTAAGAGGAAGCATTACAAGAACGCGGTTGATGGAGTCGTACTCGCGGCGATTCAAATCGCGGAAGATCCGATCTAGCGCCGAACGGACAGCGCCTCCGCGTTCAACACACGTACAGGCCGGGGACATCTCCTCCTTATTGATCCAGCAAGGGGAGAGGAGAAGTTGAGGGAGAACTCCGGCAGCACGACGGCGTGGTGATGGAGCTTGTGGTATTCCTGCAGGGCTTCGCCAAGCTCTACGGAGGAGAAGGAAGAGTTGGAGGAGGGAGGGGTTGCGCCATGGGAAGGGTCTCGTTCTTCTGGCAGCCCTCCCACCCCACTATTTATAGGAGAAGGGGAGAGGGGGCAGGCCCCTTCAGATCCCATCTAGGGGAGGGGCGGCGGCCAGGTAGGGAACCCTAGATGGGTTTTGGGCACCCCCACCCCTAGGAGACTTGCCCCCCAAGCCAGGAGGGGAGGCTGCCCTAGGGAAGGCACCCCCACCTCTCCTGGTTACGTGAGATGGGGTGGGAGGGGCGCGCAGCCCCTTAGTGGGCTGGTGTGCCCCTTCCCCTTGGCCCATAAGGCCCCCCAGCACTTGCCGGGGCCTCCGAAACCCCTTTCGGACACGCTGGTCGTCACCCGGTACCCCCGGTACATTTCCGGACTCCAATACCCTTCGTCCAATATATCGATCTTCACCTCCGGACCATTCCGGAGTTCCTCATCACGTCCGGGATCTCATCTAGTACTCCGAACAACCTTCGGTAACCACATACTATTTCCCATAACAACTCTAGCGTCACCGAACCTTAAGTGTGTAGACCCTACGGGTTCGGGAACCATGCAGACATGACCGAGACATCTCTCCGGCTAATAACCAATAGAGGGATTTGGATACCATATTGGCTCCCACATGTTCCATGATGATCTCATGGGATGAACCATGATGTCGGGGATTCAATCAATCCCGTATACAATTCCCTTTGTCAATCGGTATGTTACTTGCCGGAGATTCAATCGTCGGTATCCCAATACCTCGTTCAATCTCATTACCGGCAAGTCACTTTACTCGTTCTGTAACGCATGATCCCGTGGCTAACTCATTAGTCACATTGAGCTCATTATGATGATGCATTACCGAGTGGGCCCAGAGATACCTCTCCGTCATGCGGAGTGACAAATCCCAGTCTTGATTCATGCCAACCCAACAGACACTTTCGGAGATACCTGTAGTGCACCTTTATAGCCACCTAGTTATGTTGTGACGTTTGGTACACCCAAAGCATTCCTACGGTATCCGGGAGTTGCACAATCTCATGGTATAAGGAAATGATACTTGACAATAGAAAAGCTCTTAGTAAACGAACTACATGATCTTGTGCTATGCTTAGGATTGGGTCTTGTCCATCACATCATTCTCCTAATGATGTGATCCCGTTATCAATGACATCCAATGTCCATGGTCAGGAAACCATAACCATCTATTGATCAACGAGCTAGTCAACTAGAGGCTTACTAGGGACATGTTGCGGTCTATGTATTCACACATGTATTACAGTTTCCAGTTAATACAATTATAGGATGAATAATAGACAATTATCATGAACACGGATATACAATAATAACCATTTTATTATTGCCTCTAGGGCATATTTCCAACAACTATTCCACATTGTTTTAATTGAAGACCAAACTCGCAACTCAAATATTCGCCTCTGCGATTAGATTGTAGAAACTTTATTTTCTTGTTACGATGATTTTCCACTTCACTCTGAAATTCTTTAAACTTTTCAAATGTTTCAGACTTATGTTTCTTCAAGTAGATATACCCATATCTGCTCAAATTATCTGTGAAGGTCAGAAATAATGATACCCGCTGCGAGCCTTATCACTCATCGGACCTCATACATCAGTATGTATTATATCCAATAAGTCATTTGCTCGCTCCATTGTTCTGGAGAACGGAGTCTTAGTCATCTTTGCCCATGAGGCTTGGTTCGCAAGCATCAACTGATTCATAATCAAGTGATTCCAAAAGCCCATCTGCATGGATTTTCTTCATGCACTTTACACCAATATGACCTAAACGGCAGTGCCACAAATAAGTTGCACTATCATTATTAACTTTGCATCTTTTGTATTCAATATTATGAATATGTGTATCACTACGATCGAGATTCAACAAACCATTTTCATTTGGTGTATAACCATAGAAGGTTTTATTCATGTAAACAGAATGACAATTATTCTCTAACTTAAATGAATAACCGTATTGCAATAAACATGATCAAATCATATTCATGCTCAACGCAAACACCAAATAACATTTATTTAGGTTTAACACTAATCCCGAAAGTATAGGGAGTGTGCGATGATGATCATATCAATCTTGGAACCACTTCCAACACACATCGTCACTTCACCCTTAAATAGTCTCTGTTCACTCTGCAACTCCTGTTTCGAGTTACTACTCTTAGCAACTGAACTAGTATCAAATACCGAGGGGTTGCTATAAACACTAGTAATGTACACATCAATAACATGTATATCCAATATACCTTTGTTCACTTTGCCATCCTTCTTATGCACCAAATACTTGGGGCAGTTCCGCTTCCAGTGACTAGTCCCTTTGCAGTAAAAGCACTTAGTCTCAGGCTTAGGTCCAGACTTGGGCTTCTTCACTTGAGCAGCAACTTGCTTGCCATTCTTCTTGAAGTTCCCCTTCTTCCCTTTGCCCTTTTCTTGAAACTAGTGGTCTTGTTAAACATCAACACTTGATGCTTTTCTTGATTTCTACTTTCGTCAATTTCAGCATCACGAAGAGCTTGGGAATCGTTTTCGTTATCCCTTGCATATTATAGTTCATCATGAAGTTCTAGCAACTTGGTGATAGTGACTAGAGAACTCTGTCAATCACTATCTTATCTGGAAGATTAACTCCCACTTGATTCAAGTGATTGTAGTACCCAGACAATCTGAGAACAAGCTCACTGCTTGAGCTATTCTCCTGCATCTTTTAGCTATAGAACTTGTGGGAGACTTCATATCTCTCAACTCGGGTATTTTCTTGAAATATTAACTTTAACTCCTGGAACATCTCATATGATCCATGACGTTCAAAACATCTTTGAAGTCCTGATTCTAAAATGTTAAGCATGGTGCACTAAACTATCAAGTAGTCATCATATTGAGCTAGCCAAACATTCATAACGTCTGCATATGCTCCTGCAATAGGTCTGTCACCTAGCGGTGCATCAAGGACATAATTCTTCTGTGCAGCAATGAGGATAATCCTCAGATCACGGATCCAATCCGCATCATTGCTACTAACATCTTTCAACTTAGTTTTCTCTAGGAACATATCAAAAATAAACAGAGGAGCTAAACGCGAGCTATTGATCTACAACATAGATATGCTAATACTACCAGGACTAAGTTCATGATAAATTAAAGTTCAATTAATCATATTACTTAAGAACTCCCACTTAGATAGACATCCCTCTAGTCATCTAAATGATCACGTGATCCAAACCAACTAAACCATGTCCGATCATCACGTGAGATGGAGTAGTTTTCAATGGTGAACATTCTTGATAACCCACAAGTATAGGGGATCGCAACAGTTTTCGATAAGTAAGAGTGTCGAACCCAACGAGGAGCTAAAGGTAGAACAAATATTCCCTCCAGTTCTATCGACCACCGATACAACTCTACGCACGCTTGACGTTCGCTTTACCTAGAACAAGTATGAAACTAGAAGTACTTTGTAGGTGTTGTTGGATAGGTTTGCAAGATAATAAAGAGTACGTAAATAAAAGGTAGGGGCTGTTTAGATAAAGAAACAATAAAGTAAATATAGCGAGTGTGGAAAAGTGGTGGTTGAAGGAAATATGCCCTAGAGGCAATAATAAAGTTATTATTTATTTCCTTGTATCATGATAAATGTTTATTATTCATGCTAGAATTGTATTAACCGGAAACATAATATATGTGTGAATACATAGACAAACAGAGTGTCACTAGTATGCCTCTACTTGACTAGCTCGTTGATCAAAGATGGGTAAGTTTCCTAACCATAGACATGAGTTGTTATTTGGTTAACGAGATCACATCATTAGGAGAATGATGTGATTGACTTGACCCATTCCATTAGCTTAGCACTTGATCGTTTAGTTTGTTGCTATTGCTTTCTTCATAACTTATATATGTTCCTATGACTATGAGATTATGCAACTCCCGTTTACCGGAGGAACACTTTGTGTGCTACCAAACGTCACAACATAACTGGGTGATTATAAAGGTGCTCTACAGGTGTCTCCGAAGGTATTTTTTGGGTTGGCGTATTTCGAGATTAGGATTTGTCACTCCGATTGTCGGAGAGGTATCCCTGGGCCCTCTCGGTAATGCACATCACTCAAGCCTTGCAAGCATTGCAACTAATAAGTTAGTTGCAGGATGATGTATTACGAAATGAGTAAAGAGACTTGCCGGTAACGAGATTGAACTAGGTATTGAGATACAGACGATCGAATCTCGGGCAAGTAACATACCGATGACAAAGGGAACAACGTATATTGTTATGCAGTCTGACCGATAAAAGATCTTTGTAGAATATGTAGGAGCCAATATGAGCATCCAGGTTCCGCTATTGGTTATTGACCGGAGACGTGTCTCGGTCATCTCTACATAGTTCTCGAACCCGTAGGGTCCACACGCTTAAAGTTCGGTGACGATCGTAATTAGGGTTTTTGTGTTTTGATGTACCGAAGGTTGTTCGGTGTCCCGGATGTAATGACGGACATGACGAGGAGTCTCGAAATGGTCGAGACATAAAGATTGATATATTGGAAGCCTATATTTGGATATCGGAAATGTTCCGGGTGAAATCAGGATTTTACTGGAGTATCGGGGGGTTATCGGAACCCCCCGGGGGTTATTGGGCCTACATGTGCCCTAAGGGAGAAGAGGAGGGCCGGCCAGGGTAGGCCGCGCACACCCTCCCCCTAGTACGAATAGGACAAGGAAGGGGGGGGGGCGGCGCCCCCCTTTCCTCTTTCTCCCTTCCCCTTCCTTTTCCAACAAGGCAAGAGGGGGGAGTCCTACTCCCGGTGGGAGTAGGACTCCTCCAGGCGCACCCCTTGGGCCGGCCGCACCTCCCCCTCTCCCTCCTTTATATACGGGAGCAAGGGGGCACCCCATGACACACAAGTTGATCTTCGTGATCGTTCCTTAGCCGTGTGCGGTGCCCCCTTCCACCATATTCCACCTCGATCATATCGTAGCGGTGCTTAGGCGAAGCCCTGCGTCGGTAGAACATCATTACCGTCATCACGCCGTCATGCTGACGAAACTCTCCCTCAACACCTTGCTGGATCAGAGCTCGAGGGACGTCACCGAGTTGAACGTGTGCAGAACTCGGAGGTGCCGTACGTTCGGTACTTGGATCGGTCGGATCGGGAAGACGTACGACTACTTCCTCTACATTGTGTCAACGCTTCTGTTGCTGGTCTACGAGGGTACGTAGACAACACTCTCCTCTCTCGTTGCTATGCATCACCATGATCTTGCGTGTGCGTAGGAATTTTTTTGAAATTACTACGTTCCCCTACAGTGGCATCTGAGCCTAGGTTTTATGCGTTGATGTTGTGCATGAGTAGAACACAAGTGAGTTGTGGGTGATATTGGTTCGGCGGTATTGTTGGATGAAGCGGCCCGGACCGACATTACGCGTACGCTTACGCGAGACTGGATCTACCGACGTGCTTTGCACACAGGTGGCTGACGGGTGTCAGTTTCTCCAACTTTAGTTGAACCAAGTGTGGCTATGCCCGGTCCTTGCGAAGGTTAAAACAACACCAACTTGACAAACTATCGTTGTGGTTTTGATGCATAGGTAATAACGGTTCTTGCTAAGCCCATAGCAGCCACGTAGAACTTGCAACAACAAAGTAGAGGACATCTAACTTGTTTTTGCAGGGCATGTTGTGATGTGATATGGTCAGGACATGATGCTAAATTATATTGTATGAGATGATCATGTTTTGTAACCAAGTTATCGGCAACTGGCAGGAGCCATATGGTTGTCGCTGTATTGTATGCAATACAATCGCTTTGTAATGCTTTACTTTATCACTAAGCGGTAGCGATAGTCGTGGAAGCATAAGATTGGCGAGATGACAACGATGCTACGATGGAGATCAAGGTGTCGCGCCGGTGACGATGGTGACCATGAAGGTACTTCGGAGATGGAGATCACAAGTACAAGATGATGATGGCCATATCATATCACTTATATTGATTGCATGTGATGTTTATCTTTTATGCATCTTATCTTGCATTGATTGACGGTAGCATTATAAGATGATCCCTCACTAAATTATCAAAGTATAAGTTTTCTCCCTGAGTATGCACCGTTGTGAAAGTTCTTCGTGCTGAGACACCACGTGATGATCGGGTGTGATAGGCTCTACGTTCAAATACAACGGGTGCAAAACAGTTGCACATGTGGAATACCCAGGTTAAACTTGACGAGCCTAGCATATAATAGATATCGCCTCGGAACACGGAGACCGAAAGGTCGAGCATGAATCATATAGTAGATATGATCAACATATTGATGTTCACCATTGATACTACTCCATCTCACGTGATGATCGGACATGGTTTAGTTGATTTGGATCACGTGATCACTTAGAGGATTAGAGGGATATCTTTCTAAGTGGGAGTTCTTAAGTAATATGATTAATTGAACTTAAATTTATCATGAACTTAGTACCTGATAGTATCTTGCTTGTCTATGTTTGATTGTAGATAGATGGCTCGTGCTGTTGTTCCGTTGAATTTTAATGTGTTCCTTGAGAAAGCAAAGTTGAAAGATGATGGTAGCAATTACACGGACTGGGTACGTAACTTGAGGATTATCCTCATTGCTGCACAGAAGAATTACGTCCTGGAAGCACCGCTAAGTGCCAAGCCTACTGCAGGAGCAACACCAGATGTTATGAACGTCTGGCAGAGCAAAGCTGATGACTACTTGATAGTTCAGTGTGTCATGCTTTACGGCTTAGAATCGGGTCTTCAACGACGTTATGAACGTCATGGAGCATATGAGATGTTCCAGGAGTTGAAGTTAATATTTCAAGCAAATGCCCGGATTGAGAGATATGAAGTCTCCAATAAGTTCTATAGCTGCAAGATGGAGGAGAATAGTTCTGTCAGTGAACATATACTCAAAATGTCTGGGTATCATAATCACTTAACTCAACTGGGGGTTAATCTTCCTGTTGATAGTGTCATTGACAGAGTTCTTCAATCACTGCCACCAAGCTACAAAAGCTTCATGATGAACTATAATATGCAAGGGATGAATAAGACTATTCCTGAGCTCTTTGCGATGCAAAAAGCCGCGGAGTAGAAATCAAGAAGGAGCATCAAGTGTTGATGGTCAATGAGACCACCAGTTTCAAGAAAAAAGGCAAATGGAAGAAGAAAGGGAACTTCAAGAAGAACAACAAACAAGTTGCTGCTCAGGAGAAGAAACCCAAGTCTGGACCTAAGCCTGAGACTGAGTGCTTCTACTGCAAGCAGATTGGTCACTAGAAGTGGAACTGCCCCAAGTATTTGGCGGATAAGAAGGATGGCAAAGTGAACAAATGTATATGTGATATAGATGTTATTGATGTGTACCTTACTAATGCTCGAAGTAGCACCTGGGTATTTGATACTGGTTCTGTTGCTAACATTTGCAACTCGAAACAGGGGCTACGGATTAAGCGAAGATTGGCTAAGGACGAGGTGACGATGTGCGTGGGAAATGGTTCCAAAGTCGATGTGATCGCGGTCGGCACGCTACCTCTACATCTACCTTAGGGATTAGTATTAGACCTAAATAATTGTTATTTGGTGCCAGCGTTGAGCATGAACATTATATCTGGATCTTGTTTGATGCGAGACGGTTATTCATTTAAATTAGAGAATAATGGCTATTCTATTTATATGAGTAATATCTTTTATGGTCATGCACCCTTCAAGAGTGGTCTATTTTTAATGAATCTTGATAGTAGTGATACACATATTCATAATGTTGAAATCAAAAGATGCAGAGTTCATAATGATAGTGCAACTTATTTGTGGCACTGCCGTTTAGGTCATATCGGTGTAAAGCGCATGAAGAAACTCCATACTGATGGACTTTTGGAACCACTTGATTATGAATCACTTGGTACTTGCGAACCATGCCTCATGGGTAAGATGACTAAAACGACGTTCTCCGGTACTATGGAGAGAGCAATGGATTTGTTGGAAATCATACATAGAGATGTATGTGGTCCAATGAATGTTGAGGCTCGTGGAGGATATCTTTATTTTCTCACCTTCACAGATGATTTAAGCAGATATGGGTATATCTACTTAATGAAACATAAGTCTGAAACATTTGAAAAGTTCAAAGAATTTCAGAGTGAAGTTGAAAATCATCGTAACAAGAAAATAAAGTTTCGACGATCTGATCGTGGAGGAGAATATTTAAGTTACGAGTTTGGCCTACATTTGAAACAATGCGGAATAGTTTCGCAACTCATGCCACCCAGAACACCACAGCATAATGGTGTGTCCGAACGTCGTAATCATACTTTATTAGATATGGTGCGATCTATGATGTCTCTTACTGATTTACCGCTATCGTTTTGGGGTTATGCTTTAGAGACGTCTGCATTCACGTTAAATGGAACACCATTGAAATCCGTTGAGACGACGCCTTATGAACTGTGGTTTGGCAAGAAACCAAAGTCATCGTTTCTGAAAGTTTGGGGCTGCGATGCTTATGTGAAAAAGCTTCAACCTGATAAGCTCGAACCCAAATCGGAGAAATGTGTCTTCATAGGATACCCAAAGGAGACTGTTGGGTACACCTTCTATCAGAGATCTGAATGCAAGACTTTTGTTGCTAAATTCGGAGTTTTTCTAGAGAAGGAGTTTCTCTCGAAAGAAGTGAGTGGGATAAAAGTAGAACTTGGTGAGGTAACTGTACATGCTCCCTTATTGGAAAGTAGTACATCACAGAAATTGGTTTCTGTGACACCTACACCAATTAGTGAGGAAGCTAATGATAATGATCATGAAACTTCAGATCAAGTTACTACCGAACCTCGTAGATCAACCAGAGTAAGATCCGCACCATAGTGGTACGATAATCCTGTTCTGGAAGTCATGCTACTAGATCATGATGAACCTACAAACTATGAAGAAGCGATGGTGAGCCCAGATTCCGCAAAATGGCTAGGAGCCATGAAATCTGAGATGGGATCCATGTATGAGAACAAAGTGTTGACTTTGGTTGACTTGCCCGTTGATCGGCAAGCAATTGAGAATAAATGGATCTTTAAGAAGAAGACTGACGCTGACGGTAATGTTACTGTCTACAAATCTCGACTTGTTGCGAAAGGTTTTCAACAAGTTCAAGGGATTGACTACGATGAGACCTTCTCACCCGTAGCGATGCTTAAGTCTGTCCGAATCATGTTAGCAATTGCCGCATTTTATGATTATGAAATTTGGCAAAAGGATGTCAAAACTACATTCCTGAATGGATTTCTGGAAGAAGAGTTGTATATGATGCAACCAGAAGGTTTTGTCGATCCAAAGGGAGCTAACAAAGTGTGCAAGCTCTAGCGATCCATTTATGGACTGGTGCAAGCCTCTCGGAGTTGGAATAAACGCTTTGATAGTGTGATCAAAGCATTTGGTTTTATACAGACTTTTGGAGAAGCCTGTATTTACAAGAAAGTGAGTGGGAGCTCTGTAGCATTTCTGATATTATATGTGGATGACATATTGTTGATTGGAAATGATATAGAATTTCTGGATAGCATAAAGGGATACTTGAATAAAAGTTTTTCTATGAAAGACCTTGGTGAAGCTGCTTACATATTGGGTATCAAGATCTATAGAGATAGATCAAGACACTTAATTGGACTTTCACAAAGCACATACCTTGACAAAGTTTTGAAAAAGTTCAAAATGGATCAAGCAAAGAAAGGGTTCTTGCCTGTGTTACAAGGTGTGAAGTTGAGTAAGACTCAATGCCCGACCACTTCATAAGATAGAGAATATGAAAGGTGTTCCCTATGCTTCAGCCATAGGCTCTATCATGTATGCAATGCTGTGTACCAGACCAGATGTGTGCCTTGCTATAAGTCTAGCAGGGAGGTACCAAAGTAATCCAGGAGTGGATCACTGGACAGTGGTCAAGAACATCCTGAAATACCTGAAAAGGACTAAGGATATGTTTCCATTTATGGAGGTGACAAAGAGCTCATCGTAAATGGTTACATTGATGCAGGCTTTGACACTGATCCGGACGATTCTAAATCGCAAATCGGATACATGTTTACATTAAACGGTGGAGCTGTCATTGGTGCAGTTCTAAACAAAGCGTCGTGGCGGGATCTACATGTGAAGCGGAGTACATAGCTGCTTCAGAAGCAGCAAATGAAGGAGTCTGGATGAAGGAGTTCATATCCGATCTAGGTGTCATACCTAGTGCATCGGGTCCAATGAAAATCTTTTGTGACAATACTGGTGCAATTGCCTTGGCAAAGGAATCCAGATTTCACAAGAGAACCAAGCACATCAAGAGACGCTTCAATTCTATTCGGGATTTAGTCCAAGTGGGAGACATAAAAATTTGCAAGATACATACGGATCTGAATGTTGCAGACCCGCTGACTAAGCCTCTTCCACGAGCAAAACATGATCAACACCAAGGCTCCATGGGTGTTAGAATCATTACTGTGTAATCTAGATTATTGACTCTACTGCAAGTGAGAGACTGAAGGAAATATGCCCTAGAGGCAATAATAAAGTTATTATTTATTTCCTTGTATCATGATAAATGTTTATTATTCATGCTAGAATTGTATTAACCGGAAACATAATACATGTGTGAATACATAGACAAACAGAGTGTCACTAGTATGCCTCTACTTGACTAGCTCGTTGATCAAAGATGGGTATGTTTCCTAACCATAGACATGAGTTGTTATTTGGTTAACGGGATCACATCATTAGGAGAATGATGTGATTGACTTGACCCATTCCATTAGCTTAGCACTTGATCATTTAGTTTGTTGCTATTGCTTTCTTCATAACTTATATATGTTCCTATGACTATGAGATTATGCAACTCCCGTTTACCGGAGGAACACTTTGTGTGCTACCAAACGTCACAACGTAACTGGGTGATTATAAAGGTGCTCTAAAGGTGTCTCTGAAGGTATTTGTTGGGTTGGCATATTTCGAGATTAGGATTTGTCACTCCGATTGTCGGAGAGGTATTTCTGGGCCCTCTCGGTAATGCACATCACTCAAGCCTTGCAAGCATTGCAACTAATAAGTTAGTTGCGGGATGATGTATTACGAAACGAGTAAAGAGACTTGCCGGTAACGAGATTGAACTAGGTATTGAGATACCGAAGATCGAATCTCGGGCAAGTAACATACCGATGACAAAGGGAACAACGTATATTGTTATGCGGTCTGACCGATAAAATATCTTCGTAGAATATGTAGGAGCCAATATGAGCATCCAGGTTCCGCTATTGGTTATTGACTGGAGACGTGTCTCGGTCATGTCTACATAGTTCTCGAACCCGTAGGGTCCGCACGCTTAAAGTTCGGTGACGATCGTAATTAGGGTTTTTGTGTTTTGATGTACCGAAGGTTGTTTGGTGTCCCACATGTAATCACGGACATGAGAAGGAGTCTCGAAATGGTCGAGACATAAATATTGATATATTGGAAGCCTATATTTGGATATCGGAAATGTTCCGGGTGAAATCGGGATTTTACCAGAGTACCGGGGGTTACTGGAACCCCCCGGGGGTTATTGGGCCTACATGGTCCCTAAAGGAGAAGAGGAGGGCCGGCCAGGATAGGCTGCGCGCCCCCTCCCCCCTAGTCCAAATAGGACAAGGAAGGGGGGGGGCCTTTCCTCTTTCTCCTTCCCCCCTTCCTTTTCCAACAAGGCAAGAGGGGGGAGTCCTACTCCCGGTGGGAGTAGGACTCCTCCAGGCGCACCCCTTGGGCCGGCCGCACCTCTCCCTCTCCCTACTTTATATACGGGGGCAAGGGGGCACCCCATGACACACAAGTTGATCTTCGTGATCGTTCCTTAGCCGTGTGCGGTGCCCTCTTCCACCATATTCCACCTTGGTCATATCGTAGTGGTGCTTACGCGAAGCCCTGCGTCGGTAGAACATCATCACCGTCATCACGCCGTCATGCTGACGAAACTCTCCCTCAACACTTTGCTGGATCGAAGCTCGAGGGACGTCACCGAGTTGAACGTGTGTAGAACTCGGAGGTGCCGTACGTTCGGTACTTGGATCCGTCGGATCGGCAAGACGTACGACTACTTCCTCTATGTTGTGTCAACGCTTCCGTTGCCGGTCTATGGCGGTACGTAGACAACACTCTCCTCTCTCATTGCTATGCATCACCATGATCTTGCGTGTGCGTAGGAATTTTTTTTGAAATTACTACGTTCCCCTACAGTGGTAGGAGTTGCGATATTGTCCCTTAAGCAATTGACTACGTTACTAGACCGATAGAAAGTATTATGTGGGAGAGGCCACTGCTAGCATGTCATCCCTGACTTGGAATTCTATGCACTTTTGATTGGAACTATTAGCAAGCATCTGCAACTACTAATGTTCATTAAGGTAAAACACAACCATAGCATTAAGATATATTGGTCCCCCTTCAATCCTGTATGCATCAATTTCTATGCTAGGTTGAAGCTTCTGTCACTCTTGCCCTCCAATACATAGTCCTATCAACATACAACTAACCCTAGGGTGTGATCCATGCACGCAATCATATGATGGGAACCAAAGGACAGCAACATAACCACAAGCAAATTAAATCAATCATAGTAATTCATCAACCACTGATAGGACAACGAAAATCTACTCAGATATCATAGGATGGCAACACATCATTGGATAATAATATGAAGCATAAAGCACCATGTTCATGTAGAGCGTACAGCGGGTTGCGGGAGAGTGGACCGCTGTAGATAGAGGGGGGAAGGTGATGGAGATGTTGGTGAAGATGGCGGAGGTGTTGGTGCGGTGATGATGATGATGGCCACGGTGGTGTTCCGGCGCCACCGGAGGAGAGGGGGAGAGGGGCCCCATTCTTTCTCTTCTTCCTTGACCTCCTCCCTAGATGGGAGAAGGGTTTCCCCTCGGGTCCTTGGCCTCCATGGTATGGGAGGGGCGAGGGCCCCTCCGAGATTGGATCTATCTCTCTGTTTCTCTCTGGTTCTGCGTTCTGTTCTGGCTCTGTTTCACCATTTCGTATATATATGGAGATCCGTAACTCCGATTGGCCTGAAACCTTCGCCGTGATTTTTTTCCCGAATATTAGCTTTCTTGCGGCAAAAGAAGAGCGCTAACTGCCTTACGGTGGGCTCACGAGGGTAGGGGCGCGCCTGACACCCTGGGGCGCGCCCCCTACCTCGTGCCCCCCTCGGGCACCGTCTCGCGATGATTCCACTTCCCAAAATTCATAAATATTTCAAAATAAATCTCCGTCAGTTTTTATTCCGTTTGGACTGCGTTTGGTATGGGTTTTCTATGAAACAAAAAACATGCAACAAACATGAACTGGCACTAGGCACTGGCTCAATATGTTAGTCCCAAAAATAGTATAAAAAGTTTCCAAAAAGTATATGAAAGTTGAATAATATTTGCATGGAACAATAAAAAATTATAGATACGACGGAGACGTATCAGCATCCCCAAGCTTAATTCCTGCTCGTCCTCAAGTAGGTAAATGATAAAAAAGATAGTTTTTGATGTGGAATGCTACCTAGCATAACCTTGATCACATATCTAATCATGGCATGAATATTAAGACATGAGTGATTCAAAGCAATAGTCTATCATTTGACATAAAAACAATAATACTTCAAGCCTACTAATAAAGCAATCATGTCTTTTCAAAATAACATGGCCAAAGAAAGTTATCCCTACAAAATCATATAGTCTGGCTATGCTCCATCTTCACCACACAAAATATTCAAATCATGCACAGCCCCGATGACAAGCCAAGTAATTGTTTCATACTTTTGATGTTCTCAAACCTTTTCAACTTTCATGCAATGCATGAGCGTGAGCCATGGACATAGCACTATAGGTGGAATAGAATATGATGGTGGAGAAGACAAAAAGGAGAAGATAGTCTCACATCAACTAGGCGTATCAACGGGCTATGGAGATGCCCATCAATAGATATCAATGTGAGTGAGTAGGGATTGCCATGCAACAGATGCACTAGAGCTATAAGTATATGAAAGCTCATACTGAAACTAAGTGGGTGTGCATCCAACTTGCTTGCTCATGAAGACCTAGGGCATTTGAGGAAGCCCATCATCGGAATATACAAGCCAAGTTCTATAATGAAAATTCCCACTAGTATATGAAAGTGATAACTCAAGAGACTCTCTATATGAAGAACATGGTGCTACTTTGCAGCACAAGTGTGGTAAAAGGATAGTAACATTGCCCCTTCTCTCTTTTTCTCTCATTTTTTTGTTTTTATTATTATTATTATTATTATTATTATTATTATTATTTGGTGGGCTTCTTTGGCCTCTTTATTTTATTTGGGCTTCTTTGGCCTATTTTATTTTTTTGTAAAGTCTGGATTCTCATCCCGAATTATGGGGGAATCATAGTCTCCATCATCCTTTCCTCACTGGGGCAATGCTCTAATAATGATGATCATCACACTTTTATTTACTTACAACTCAATATTACAACTCGATATCTAGAACAAAAATATGACTCTATATGAATGCCTCTGGCAGTGTACCGGGATGTGCAATGATCTAGCGTAGCAATGACATCAAAAAACGGACAAGCCATGAAAACATCATGCTAGCTATATTACGATCATGCAAAGCAATATGACAATGAATGCTCAAGTCATGTATATGATGATGGTGGAAGTTGCATGGCAATATATCTCGGAATGGCTATGGAAATGCCATGATAGGTAGGTACGGTGGCTGTTTTGAGGAAGATATATGGTGGGTTTATGGTACCGGCGAAAGTTGCGCGATACTAGAGAGGCTAGCAATGGTGGAAGGGTGAGAGTGCGTATAATCCATGGACTCAACATTAGTCATAAAGAACTCACATAGTTATTGCAAAAAATCTATTAGTTATCGAAACAAAGTACTACACGCATGCTCCTAGGGGGATAGATTGGTAGAAAAGACCATCGCTCGTCCCCGACCGCCACTCATAAGGAAGACAATCAATAAATAAATCATGCTCCGACTTCGTTACATAACGGTTCACCATACGTGCATGCTACGAGAATCACAAACCTCAACACAACTATTTCTCAATTTCACAATTACTCGACTAGCATGGCTCTAATATCAGCACCTTTATATCGCAAAACTATTGCAAGGAATCAAACATATCATATTCAGTGATCTACAAGTTTATGTAGGATTTTATGACTAACCATGTGAATGACCAGTTCCTGTCATCTCTCTAAATAGATATAAGTGAAGCAAGAGTGTTTAATTCTTTCTACAAAAGATATGCCCATGCTCTAACAAATATAAGTGAAGCAAAAGAGCATTCTACAAATGGCGGTTGTCTAAGTGAAGAGAAACAGGCAATCCAAACTTCAAATGATATAAGTGAAGCACATGAAGCATTCTATAAAGCCATACTCAAAAGATATAAGTGAAGTGCAAAGAGCATTCTATAAATCAACCAAGGACTATCTCATACCAGCATGGTGCATAAAAGAAAAATAAAAACCTAAATGCAAAAGACGCTCCAAGACTTGCACATATCGCATGAACGAAACGAATCCGAAAACATACCGATATTTGTTGAAGAAAGAGGGGATGCCTCCCCAGCATCCCCAAGCTTAGACGCTTGAGTCTCCTTGAATATTTACTTGGGGTGCCTCGGGCATCCCCAAGCTTGAGCTCTTGCCTCTCTTCCTTCTTCTCACATCGAGACCTTCTCAATCATCGAACACTTCATCCACACAAAACTTCAACAGAAAACTCGGTAAGATCCGTTAGTATAATAAAGCAAATCACTACTCTAAGTACTGTTGCAAACCAATTCATATTTTGTTTTTGCATTGTGTCTACTGTAATATAACTTTTTCATGGCTTAATCCACTGATATAAATTGATAGTTTCATCAAAACAAGCAAACTATGCATCAAAAACAGAATCTGTCTAAAACAGAACAGTCTGTAGCAATCTGAACATTCACCATACTTCTGATACTTGAAAAATTCTACCAAAATTAGTAAAACTAAACAATTTGTATAGGAAGACATTGCAAAAAGAATCAGAACCATTTGACGTTCCAGCTAAAAATGTAAAATCGCGCACTACAGCCAAAGTTTCTGTCCTGCACCGTACAAACCATCAAGCAAATGTAAACATCCTAAAGGCAAACCTTGGAACATTATTTTTATAATACAATGGAATTGTACAAGGGGATAATTATTTTTGTTGAAAATTTTCTGTAATCAAGATTCACAAAGTTGCCGTGAGCATGAACAAAGTTCAAGGAGCTCTCCCACTTCAATAGTGCTTGTCTTTCTCACTTTCACTTTCCTTTTTGAAAAGTTTTGGGTTCCCCTCTATATTTTTGTTGTTTTTAAACTATATGAAAGCACTCAACAGAAATAAATGACTCTATAAAACTTCTGGGTTGTCTTCTTGGCAGCACTTTCTTTAACGCCATTAAGCTAGGCATATAGTGCTCAAGTAGTGAATCCACCCGGATCCCAAGGTATATCAAAGCCAATTTTAATTAACAATGATTTGTAATTTAGTAGTGAGCACAAAGCAACATATATCAAGCAATGACGAAGTCTAACTCTATTCCTATGCATCGGCATGTCATAAAAGAACAATTCATGCACACCTAGTAAAGGCCAATGCATAGTATAAACAGTTTCTTGGAATTTTATCATGTTGGAAACATAGAGAGGTGGAGATATAGTTCCTCTCTCATAATAATTGCAAGTAGGAGCAGCAAGCACATGCATATTATATTTATCGAAATCATCATGTGCAACGGTAAAGGGCAACCCATCAATATAATCCTTAATAAGTGCAAACTTCTCCGATATAGTGTAGTCGGGAGAATTGAAAAGGATAATAGGACTATCATGCGTGGGTGCAATAGCAACAATTTCATGCTTAACATAAGGAACTATAGCAAGTTCATCTCCATAAGCATAATTCATATTGGCATCTTGGCCACAAGCATACCAAGCATCATCAAAAAGGGATATTTCAAAAGAATCATAGGGATCGTAACAGTCATTATAGCAATCATCCTTCGGTAAGCACGAAGGGGAATTAAACAATGTATGAGTTGAAGAGTTACTCTCATTAGAAGGTGGGCACGGGTGATCAATCCACTCTTCCTCCTTTTGTTCTTCGCTCTCCTCCTCATCTTTTTCATCCAATGAGCTCACAGTGTCATCAACTTCTTCTTCCATAGATTCCTGCAAAATATTAGTCTCTTCTTGGACAGCGGAGACTTTCTTAATAAGTGCATTAATTTCATAATTCTCATAGCAATATTTGAGGATAGCTAAATTTTCAGATCTATAACAAGCATCATCAATATCATCAAACTCTTTAAACATAGATTCAATTTCATAAGCACCCATAAAAGCAACAAATTCTTCTATTTGTTCCACATCATAGTAATCATATATACCTCTAGCATAAGAAGCCAAGGTTTCATTATCATTAAATTTGCATGAAAAGGGGAGGTGTGGAGAATTCATCCTAGAGCAACAAGTATAATCATATTCCGAGCATAGTTGTCTAGCATACCACTTCAATATATAAATTTGATCCCATAATAGTTTCCGTTTTTGTGTCAAGCGATAATACCTAAAGTATTCACGTTGATCCAACGTTACTCCCATTACATAATTGAATGGGGTTTTCTCAGGATTATTAAAGTAGTACATAATATTTTTCACATAACCAGCATCGAGGGTTTTAGGAGGTTCCCCATCTCGATGAGCAGAAAGTACACCTAATTTTTTTGGTACTTCGTGTTACATATCCATAACTAAAGATAAAGAACAACTAAGAACAGCAAATAAAAATTACTTAGTGATAAAGCAAACAAGCACACACGAGAATATTCACCCCACGCTATTGCTCCCCGGCAACGGTGCCAGAAAAAGGTCTTGATAACCCACAAGTATAGGGGATCGCAACAGTTTTCGATAAGTAAGAGTGTCGAACCCAACGAGGAGCTAAAGGTAGAACAAATATTCCGTCAAGTTCTATCGACCACCGATACAACTCTACGCACGCTTGACGTTTGCTTTACCTAGAACAAGTATGAAACTAGAAGTACTTTGTAGGTGTTGTTGGATAGGTTTGCAAGATAATAAAGAGTACGTAAATAAAAAGTAGGGGCTGTTTAGATAAAGAAACAATAAAGTAAATATAGCGAGTGTGGAAAAGTGGTGGTAGGAGTTGCGAAATTGTCCCTTAAGCAATTGACTACTTTACTAGACCGATAGCAAGTATTATGTGGGAGAGGCCACTGCTAGCATGTCATCCCTGACTTGGAATTCTATGCACTTATGATTGGAACTATTAGCAAGCATCCGCAACTACTAATGTTCATTAAGGTAAAACCCAACCATAGCATTAAGATATATTGGTCCCCTTCAATCCCGTATGCATCAATTTCTATGCTAGGTTGAAGCTTCTGTCACTCTTGCCCTCCAATACATAGTCCTATCAACATACAACTAACCCTAGGGTGTGATCCACGCGCGCAATCATATGATGGGCACCAAAGGACAGCAACATAACCACAAGCAAATTAAATCAATCATAGTAATTCATCAACCACTGATAGGACAACGAAAATCTACTCAGACATCATAGGATGGCAACACATCATTGGATAATAATATGAAGCATAAAGCACCATGTTCAAGTAGAGGGTACAACGGGTTGCGGGAGAGTGGACCGCTGTAGATAGAGGGGGGAAGGTGATGGAGATGTTGGTGAAGATGGCGGAGGTGTTGGTGAAGATCGCGGTGATGATGATGATGGCCACGGTGGTGTTCCAGCGCCACCGGAGGAGAGGGGGAGAGGGGCCCCCTTCTTCCTCTTCTTCCTTGACCTCCTCCCTAGATGGGAGAAGGGTTTCGCCTCTAGTCCTTGGCCTCCATGGAATGGAGGGGTGAGAGCCCCTCCGAGATTGGATCTATCTCTCTGTTTCTCTCTGGTTCCGCGTTCTGTTCTGGCTCTGTTTCACCGTTTCATATATATATATGGAGATCCGTAACTCTGATTGGCCTGAAACCTTCACCGTGATTTTTTCCAAATATTAGCTTTCATGCGGCAAAGAAGAGCGTCAACCGCCTTACGGTGGGCTCACGAGGGTAGGGGGCGCGCCTGACACCCTAGGGCGCGCCCCCCTACCTCGTGCCCCCCTCGGGCACCGTCTCGCGATGATTCCACTTCCCAAAATTCATAAATATTTCAAAATAAATCTCCGTCAGTTTTTATTCCGTTTGTACTCCATTTGGTATGGGTTTTCTGCTAAACAAAAAACATGCAACAAACAAGAACTGGCACTGGGCACTCGATCAATATGTTAGTCCCAAAAATAGTATAAAAAGTTGCCAAAAAGTATATGAAAGTTGAATAATATTGGCATGGAACAATCAAAAAATTTAGATATGACGGAGACGTATCAAACATCACTATGTTGATCATATCTACTATATGATTCACGCTCGACCTTTCGGTCTCCAGTGTTCTGAGGCCATAGCTGCATATGCTAGGCTCGTCAAGTTTAACCCGAGTATTCTGCGTGTGTAAAACTGTCTTATACCCGTTCTAGATGAACGTTGAGCTTATCACACCCGATCGTCATGTGGTGTCTCGGCACAACGAACTTTGGCAACGGTGCATACTCAGGGAGAACACTTTTACCTTGATATTTAGTGAGAGATCATCTTATAATGCTACCATCAAACAAAGTAGAATAAGATGCATAAAGGATAAACATCACATGCAATCGAAATATGTGACATGATATGGCCATGATCATCTTGCGCCTTTGATCTCTATCTCTAAAGTACCGTCATGATCTCTATTGTCACCGGCATGACACCATGATCTCCATCATCTTGATCTCTATCAATGTGTCATCACATGGTCGTCTCGCCAACTATTGCTCTTGCAACTATTGCTATCGCATAGCGATAAATAAAGCAATTGTTTGGCGCTTGCATCTTATGCAATAAAGGGACAACCACAAGGCTTCTGCCAATTGCCGATAACTTTAACAAAACATGATCATCTCATACAACAATTTATATCTCATCACATATTGACCATATCGCATCACAACATGCCTGCAAAAACAAGTTAGACGTCCTCTATTTTGTTGTTGCAAGTTTTACGTGGCTGCTACAGGCTGAGCAAGAACCGTTCTTACCTACGCATCAAAACCACAATGATAGTTCGTCGAGTTAGTGCTGTTTTAACCTTCTCAAGGACCGGGCGTAGCCACACTCGGTTCAACTAAAGTTGGAGAAACTGACACCCGCCAGCCACCTATGTGCAAAGCACGTCGGTAGAACCACTCGCATAAGCGTACGCGTAATGTCGGTCCAGGCCGCTTCATCCAATAATACCGCCGAACCAAAGTATGACATGCTGGTAAGCAGTATGACTTGTATCGTCCACAACTCACTTGTGTTCTACTCATGCATACAACATCTACGCATAAACCTGGCTTGGATGCCACTGTTGGGGAACGTAGTAATTTAAAAAAAAATCCTACACACACAGGATCATGGTGATGCATAGCAACGAGAGTGGAGAGTATGTCTATGTACCCTCATAGACCGAATGCGGAAGCGTTAGCACAACGCGGTTGATGTAGTCGTACATCTTCACGATCCGACCGATCCAAGTACCGAACGCACGGCACCTCCGAGTTCTGCACATGTTCAACTCAATCGTCCCGCGAGCTCCGATCCAGCAAAGCTTCACAGGAGAGTTTTGTCAGCACGACGGCGTGATGACGGTGATGATGTTGCTACCGACGCAGGGCTTCGCCTAAGCACCGCTATGATATGACCGAGGTGGATTATGGCGGGGGGGGCACCGCACACGGTTGGGAGAGATCAACTGATCAACTTGTGTCTCCTGGGGTGCCCTCCTGCCCTCGTATATAAAGGAGCAAGGGAGGAGGAGGCCGGACCTAGGAGGGGCGCACCAAAGGGAGTAGGATTCCTACTCCTAGTAGAGTAGGTTTCCTCCTTTCCTAGTCCAACTAGGAGAAGGGGCAAAGGAGGGAAGGGGAGAAGGAAGGGAGAGGGGGGCCGCGCCCCAAACCCCTTGTCCAATTCAGACTGGGCTTGGGAGGGGCGCGCGCCACCTCCTGGCTGCTGCCTCTCCTTTCCACTAAAGCCCATTAAGGCCCAACACTTCTTCCCCGTATTCCCTTAACTCCTCGGTACTACGAAAAATACCCGAATCACTCGGAACCTTTTCGATGTTTGAATATAGTCATCCAATATATCGATCTTTACGTCTCAACCATTTCGAGACTCCTCGTCATGTCCCCGATCTCATTCAGGACTCCGAACTACCTTCGGTACATCAAAACACATAAACTCATAATATCGATCGTCACCGAACATTAAGCGTGCGGACCCTACTGGTTCAAGAACTATGTAGACATGACCGAGACACGTCTCCGGTCAATAACCAATAGCGGAACCTGGATGCTCATATTGGCTCCTACATATTCTACGAAGATCTTTATCAGTTAAACCACATAACAACTACGTTGTTCCCTTTGTCATCGGTATGTTACTTGCCCGAGATTTGATCGTCGGTATCTCAATACCTAGTTCAATCTCGTTACCGGCAAGTCTCTTTACTCGTTGCGTAATACATCATCCCACAACTAACTCATTAGTTACAATGCTTGCAAGGCTTATAGTGATGTGTATTACCGAGTAGGCCCAGAGATACCTCTCCGACGATTGGAGTGACAAATCCTAATCTCAAAATATGCCAACTCAACAAGTACCTTCGGAGACACCTGTAGAGCACCTTTATAATCACCCAGTTACGTTGTGACGTTTGGTAGCACACAAAGTGTTCCTCCGGTAAACGGGAGTTGCATAATCTCAGAGTCATAGGAACATGTATACGTCATGAAGAAAGCAATAGAAACATACTAAACGATCAAGTGCTAAGCTAACGGAATGGGTCAAGTAAATCACATCATTCTCCTAATGATGTGATCCCATTAATCAAATGACAACTCATGTATATGGTTAGGAAACTTAACCATCTTTGATTAACGAGCTAGTCAAGTAGAGGCATACTAGTGACACTATGTTTGTCTATGTATTCACACATGTATTATGTTTCCGGTTAATACAATTCTAGCATGAATAATAAACATTTATCATGAAATAAGGAAATAAATAATAACTTTATTATTGCCTCTAGGGCATATTTCCTTCACTTCTTTGTGCCATCGCATCGCCTTGGCATGCTCTTTGTTTTGGAACAAATGTTTCAACCGTGGTATTATAGGAGCATACCACATCACCTTGGCAGGAATCTTCTTCCTGGGGCGCTCGCCCTCGACATCACCAGGGTCATCGCGGCTGATCTTATAGCGCAATGCACCGCATACTGGGCAAGCGTTCAAATCCTCGTACTAATCAACATGATAGAGGATGCAGTCATTAGGGCATGCATGTATTTTCTGCACCTCTAACCCTAGAGGGCAGACAGCCTTCTTTGCTTCGTACGTACTCTCGGGCAATTCGTTGTCCTTTGGAACCATATTCTTTATCATTACCAGCAACTTTCCAAATCCCTTGTCAGATACACCATTCTCTGCCTTCCATTGCAGCAATTCCAGTGTGGTGCCCAATTTTTTCTTGTCAGCTTTGCAATTCGGGTACAACTATTTCTTGTGATCCTCTAACATGCGCTGCAACTTCTTTTTCTTCAAATCACTTGCGCAGTTTCTCTTTGCATCGGCAATGGCCCGACCTAGATCATCAACGGGCTCATATGATGCCTCTTCTTCAGCTTCTTCCCGCATTGCCGGCTCAGCTTCTTCCCCCATTGTTGTATCATCGTATTCAGGGAACCCATGGCCATGATAGCTGTCGTCGTCCTCTTCTTCTTCATTGTCTTCCATCATAACCCCTCTTTCTCCATGCTTGGTCCAAACATTATAGTGGGGCATGAAACCGGACTCAAACAGGTGGATGTGAATGGTTCTTGACTTAGAGTAATTGTGATCATTCTTACAACCAGCACATGGACAAGGCATAAAACCATCTGCCCCCTTGTTTGCCTCAGCCGCAAGCAGAAAAGTTTGCACGCCATTAATGAACTCAGGAGAGCATCGGTCATTGTACATCCATTGTCGGCTCATCTTCATTACACAACACCAAAAAGACCAAATTAATACAAGTTCATACATACATAAAGTTCATACAACACTTAAATGCAACAAACAAATAACTCTCTAGCTAAAGCATTTAAATGCAACAACAAATGCGATCAAGATTGCAACTAAGGTAACAATTGATCCAACAACATAATGATACCAAGCCTCACTATGAATGGCATATTTTCTAATCTTTCTAATCTTCAAGTGCATTTTCTCCATCTTGATCTTGTGATCATCGACGACATCGGCAACATGCAACTCCAATTCCATCTTCTCCCCCTCAATCCTTTTCAATTTTTCTTTCAAATCCTCATTTTCTCTTTCAACTAAATTTAACCTCTCGACAATAGGGTCGGTTGGAATTTACGGTTCACATACCTCCTACATACAAATATCTATATCAACTTGATGGGCATAATTTTTCATAAACACGAGATCCAACAAATAGTTTTAAAAGAGAATATACCACATCCGAATCATAACAAGGACGAGGGCCGATGGGGACGGATATCAAAACCATGGCACTATGTATAACAAACAACGTACGGGTAAGATAATTATACGAGTAACTATATATCCAAATCACACAAACATCAATTTTTTATATAAAACATTCATGAACAAGAGGCTCGCCACAAGGTGGTGCCGGCGACGGGACGGTGCGGGCGATCGACGGTGGTTACGACGGGGATTTAGAAGGCACTAAGTAAACCACACCTACATATGCAAACTAAGTGTTATTTTTGACCTCAAATTGCATATAAATCAAATACTAGCACATATAATTCCTCCCAAATTACTAAACTCACAAATTAATCACTATATAAAGCATTGCAAGAGCTAATCTAGCAATGAGAGATGAAAGGACAAAGTTGCTAACCTTTGTGATCATTTGAATGGATGGGGGCCTGCAAATCTTGACAAATTTTGGGCAAAATGTGTGATGAGCTCGAGAGGAAGAGGGGAAGAACAGAGAGGAGAGGGGAAAGGGGAAGAACAGAGCGAGCTCGGGTGGATGAAGGGTTTATGTAGGATGACCTTTGATACGTCTCCGTTGTATCTACTTTTCCAAACACTTTAACCCTTGTTTTGGACTCTAACTTGCATGATTTGAATGGAACTAACCCGGACTGACGTTGTTTTCAGCAGAATTACCATGGTGTTATTTATGTGCAGAAACAAACGTTCTCAAAATGACCTGAAACTTCACGGAGAAACTTTTTGGAAAATATAAAAAATACCTGCAAAAGACGAAGGCCAGGGGGCCCACCACCTGTCCACGAGGATGGGGGGTGTGCCCCTACCTTGTGGGCCCCCTGGAGGTCCTTTGACTCCAACTCCAACTCTATATATTGTATTTCGGGGAGAAACAAATCAGAGAGAAGAATTCATCACGTTTTACGATACGGAGCCGCCGCCAAGCCCTAAAACCTCTCGGGAGGGCTGATCTGGAGTCCGTTCGGGGCTCCGGAGAGGGGAATCTGTCGCCATCGTCATCGTCAACCATCCTCCATCACCAATTTCATGATGCTCACCGCCGTGCGTGAGTAATTCCATCGTAGGCTTGCTGGACGGTGATGGGTTGGATGGGATCTATCATGTAATCGAGTTAGTTTTGTTAGTGTTTGATCCCTAGTATCCACTATGTTCTGAGATTGATGTTGCTATGACTTTGCTATGCTTAATGCTTGTCACTAGGGCCCGAGTGCCATGATTTCAGATCTGAACCTATTATGTTTTCATCAATATATGAGAGTTCTTGATCCTATCTTGCAAGTCTATAGTCACCTATGATGTGTTATGATCCGTTAACCCCGAAGTGACAATAATCGGGATACTTACTGGTGATGACCGTAGTCTGAGGAGTTCATGTATTCACTATGTGTTAATGCTTTGTTCCGGTACTCTATTAAAAGGAGGCCTTAATATCCCTTAGTTTCCGTAAGGACCCCGCTACCACGGGAGGGTAGGACAAAAGATGTCATGCAAGTTCTTTTCCATAAGCACGTATGACTATATTCGGAATACATGCCTACATTACATTGATGAACTGGAGCTAGTTCTGTGTCACCCTAGGTTATGACCGTTACATGATGAACCGCATCCGGCATAATTCTCCATCACTGATCCATTGCCTACGAGCTTTCCATATATTGTTCTTTGCTTATTTACTTTTCCGTTGCTATTGCTATAATCACTACAAAATACCAAAAACATCACTTTTACTAGTGTTACCTTTTGCTACCGTTACCACTACTATCATATTACTTTGCTACTAAACACTTTGCTGCAGATACTAAGTTTCCAGGTGCGGTTGAATTGACAACTCAGCTGCTAATACTTGAGAATATTCTTTGGCTCCCCTTGTGTCGAATCGATAAATTTGGGTTGAATACTTTACCCTCGAAAACTGTTGTGATCCCCTATACTTGTGGGTTATCAAGACAAGTTTCTGGCGCCGTTATAGGGGAGCATAGCTCTATTCTTTGAGTCACTTGGGATTTATATCTGCTTATCATTATGAAGAACTTGAAAGATCCAAGAACCAAGATTTATCCCTCAACTACGAGGGGAGGTAAGGAACTGCCATCTAGCTCTGCACTTGATTCACCTTCTGTTTTGAGTAAGCTTGCGACACCTAAACCTGCTTCTGCTATTCGTTCTGATATGTCACATGTTATTGATGATGCCACTTCGGCTATACATGATACTTATGATGAAACTACTTCTATGCTTGATACTACTATGTCACTGGGTGAATTTCTTGATGAACAACTTGCTAGGGCTAGAGAGATTGAAAATATTGAATCTGATAATACTGATGAAATTGAGGATGAAGACTTGCCTGTTATTCCTTAGGGTTATGTTTTTGATAAAGAAGCTTCTTTAGCTATTTTAGCTTGCAAAGATAGATACGAAATCAAGAGGTTATTAGCTAAATGGAACAAGCAATCTCTAAATGCTAGAATGAAACCTGCCCTGCTTTTGCTACGTCACCTATCTGTGTTACTGATAAGGATTATGAATTCTCTGTTGATCCTGATATAATTACTTTGGTTGAATCTGATCCTTTTCATGGCTATGAATCTAAAATTATTGTGGCACATCTTACTAAATTAAATGATATAACCACCTTGTTCACTAATGATGAGTGAACTCATTACTTTTATATCCTTAAAATATTTCTGTTCTCATTAAAGGGTGATGCTAAGATATGGTTTAATTCTCTTGATCCTGGTTGTGTGCGTAGTCCCCAGGATATGATTTATTACTTCTCTGCTAAATATTTCCCTGCTCATAAGAAACAAGCTGCTTTAAGGGATATATATAATTTTGTGCAAATTGAAGAAGAGAGTCTCCCACAAGCTTGGGGGAGGCTTCTCCAATTACTTAATTCTTTGCCTGATCATCCTCTTAAGAAAAATGAAATACTTGATATGTTTTATAATGGACTAACCGATGCCTCCAGAGATTACCTGGATAGTTGTGCTGGTTCTGTTTTCAGGGAAAGAACACCGGATGAAGCTGAAATTCTATTGAATAATATGTTGACAAATGAAAAATAATTGGACACCTCTAGAGCCAATTCCTGAGCCTATTCCTAAACCAATTCCTAAGAAGAGGGGTATTCTATTTCTCAGTCCTGAAGATATGCAAGAGGTAAAGAAATCTATGAAAGAAAAAGGTATTAAAGCTGAAGATGTTAAGAATTTACCTCCTATTGAAGAAATATATGGTCTTAATTTACCGCCTATTGAAGAAACATATGATCTTAATCCCTTACCTATTGAAGAAACTCATGGTCTTGATAACCCAACAAAGGTAGTAAAGGTAAATTCTCTCTATATATATGATAAAGCTGAAATCCCATTTACTAAGTTTGCTAGCCCATGCTTAGATGAGTTTGATAAATTTATGGTTAAGCAAGAAGATTTTAATGCTTATTTTGGTAGACAATTGAAATAAAATTCAAATATGCTTGAACACTTGGGTGACTATATGTTTAATGTCAAAGGTGAACTTAAACTTATTAGTAAACATGCTTCTATGGTTACCACTCAAGTAGAACAAGTACTTAAAGCTCAAAATGATTTTCTCAATGAATTGAATAGTAAGAATAATGATAATGATGTTAGAGTTATGACTAGAGGTGGTAGAATGACTCAGGAACCTTTGTATCCTGAAGGTCATCCTAAGAGAATTGAGCAAGATTCTCAGAGAAATAATATAGATGCACCTAGTCCTTCTAAACGGAAGCAAAAGAAAAATGATAGGACTTTGCATGCTTCTAGTGAACCTATTACTGAAACACCTGAGAATCCAAATGATATTTCTATTTCTGATGCTGAAACACAATCTGTTAATGAACCTGAAACTAGTGATAATGTTAATGATAATGTTCATGATGATGCCCAACCTAGTAATGATAATGATATAGAAATTGAACCTGCTGTTGATCTTGATAACCCACAATCAAAGAATCAACTTATGATAAGAAAGACTTTGTTGCTAGAAAACATGGTAAAGAAAGAGAACCACGGGTTTAGAAACCCATGCCTTTTCCTCCCAAACCATCCCAGAAAAAGGATGATGAGGATTTTGAGCGCTTTGCTGAAATGATTAGACCTATCTTTTTGCGTATGCGATTCACTGATATGCTCAAAATGAATCCTTATGCTAAGTATATGAAAGATATTGTTACAAATAAGAGAAAGATACTGGAAGCTGAAATTTCCACCATGCTTGCTAATTATACTTTTAAGAGTGGAATACCCAAGAAACTTGGAAATCCCGGTGTACCAACTATACCATGCTCCATTAAAAGAAACTATGTTAAAACTGCTTTATGTGATCTTGGAGCCGATGTTAGTGTTATGCCTCTCTCTTTATATCGTAGACTTGATTTGAATAAGTTGACACCTACTGAAATTTCTTTGCAAATGGCTGATAAATCAACTACTATACCTGTCGGTATTTGTGAGGATGTGCTTGTTGTAGTTGCAAACGTTACTATTTTAACAGACTTTGTTATCCTTGATATTCCCGAGGACGATAGTATGTCTATCATTCTTGGAAGACCCCTTTCGAATACTGCAGGGGCTGTTATTGATTGCACTAAAGGCAATGTCACTTTTCATGTTAATGCTAGTGAGCATACGGTACACTTTCCGAGGAAACAACCTCAAGTTCATAGTATCAACTCTATTGGAAAAATTCCATCGATTATATATGGAGGTTTTGAATTTCATCTTCCTATTGTCAAGAAGAAATATGATATTCTTATTATTGGGGATGTGCATATCCCCGTTGATGTAACATAGTGTTATTCAAAATTTCTCTGGTTCCATGTTATTCGGAATGAGTTCGTTAACAAGACTTGATCAACCTTGTTAGTGGATTCCTTTTGATGATCATGAGATGGATGAAACTATAAGGCACAACCTTCTGTACCCTCCTTTTACTTTCTGTTATTTATATTAAATAAAATAAAAATAGTATTTTTCTGTCTGTTATCTGATTATCCATGCAATATAAAAATACTCCAAAAATAAAAGTTCTCCAAATGCCCTGAAATTTAAATATGATTTTTTCTGGAATATTTGAGAATATTTGGAACTGAGAACATAGCAGGGGGGTCAACCACCTGCCCACGATGGTGGAGGGCGCGCCCTACCCCCCTGGGCGCGCCCCCTGCCTCGTGGGCCCACGGTGGCCCTCCTCCACTTATCCTTTCACCCACACACTCCTTCTTCCTCCCCCAAACACGAATAACCAGCTCAAACTCGAGTCCAAGCTCGTTTGGTGCCATTTTCGATCTCCTTGCTCAAAGCACCTCTCACAAAACTGCTTGGGGAGATTGTTCCTTGGTATGTGACTCCTCCATTGGTCCAATTAGTTTTTGTTCTAGTGCTTTATTCACTGCATTTTTGCTGCTTAGGTGACCCTGTTCTTGAGCTTGCATGTCAAATTTATATGGTCAAAAGTAGTTTTGAGGCATGATATAGGCCCTAGGCACTTGTAGGAGTAGTTGCTATCAATATTATTGAGTTTGGTTTACTTTTATTTTGAAGTTACTAAAAATTTTCAGAATTTTTCAAAGGAAGAAAAATGCTTAGGAAAATGTTCCAAGGTGGTTCCTCAAGGAAGCAAGGACCCAGGCTTGCAATGCGTGATGCTGATGAAGAGCCATCGAGAGACGCTCCAGTGCGTCCTTGTGAGTGGCCTTCTGAAAATTTTATGGATCGAGCAGGAATTAAGGAAGAAAATTCAACACATATTTGCGTAACGCCGATTTTGTGAGCTTCGAGGAATAGAAGTGCAGCCAGTATCACAATATCACTAGTACCTTTGTGAGGAGGTTTGAATTTTCATCTTCACGTAATTCTTCAATTGTCCTGTTTGATCTTTATGAAAATTCTTATACTATGGACTTAGAGGATTTTACCACTGCTTGCAAACTTCCACAATGGGGTAGCATAAGGGATCCTCGCAAATATGAATTTAGAGATTTTCTTGCTAGCATAACTATGGAAGAATCTAGAGATATAACACAAGCTACCATAGGGAGCATTCACTTTCCTGCTATACATTATTTTGCTCTCTTCATAGGTAGATGCATTAATGGTGAAGATGAGGCATGCCACATGTGTGTCCCTGACCTCAGTATTCTTAGGAGTGCTGTGTTAGGAGACAAATCTTATAATTTGGGAGCCATTGTTGCACGTAGGTTGCATCTTAATAGATTTAATGGAGATTTCTTTGGAGGAATTTATGCAACCTGCATAGCTAATTTTCTTGGTGTAGCCATATGCGAAGATGATATTGAATTACCACATGCTTACCTAGACTTTAATGCTATGGTTCACCACCAGTTTGTCGAGAGGAATGAATCACCTCTCCAATATCGAGTAATCTTTGACAAATGCCGTGTTGTCCATATTACTCTCCCTGCTCCTGCCTTCTTTGATCATCAAGCAAAAGGAAGATATGTTATTACCAGAGAGGAGGCAGATGAGTACGAGAGGGGAGCGGAGGCCGCTCGTCGCCACGCTGCAGCTCAGGAGGCGATAGACGCTGCATCACAGTACGACCCCAACTATTATTATGGATATCCGCCAGGCCAGCCGTGGCCATAGACCAACTTAGGCCAAAAGCCTAAGCTTGGGGAAGTATGTATTTCTCACCGACATTACATTTATGTTCACACACTTATTGCTAGATGTCGTTGCTCATACTTTTTCATTGTATCATCCATGCTAGTTTATTTCCTTTTATGCTTTCTTCTTGTGTGTTTAATAAACCTTAAGAAAAACCCAAAAAAATTAGTTATAGCTTTTAATTAGTTTACTTTCCATACTTGTAGTAGTAATTAAGAAAGAAAACCCAAAAATATTTCCTGTTCTTCTTTTACTTGTTGGGAGCTCTCCCGTGTAAATAGTTTCATTTCTTTTCTTTTCTTTTCTTTGGGGGTCGATAGGAGAAGACCATAATTAAATTGTTGAAGTGGCTCTTGTATGCATACTTGTTGATATGACAAAAGAGCCCATATTGCCTTGTCTTCTCCTGTTTATTGAATGCTTGCAGATTCCAGGTTAGTCCAATGCATGTGCACTATTATTATTATTCACATCTTTCGGTCGTGCAAGTGAAAGGCAATTATGACGATATATGATGGACTGACTGAGATGAGAAAAGCTGGTATGAACTCAACCTCTTTTATTTTTGTAAATATGATTAGTTCATCGTTCCTGATTAAGCCTATTATGAATAAACATGTTTGCAATGACAACTAGAGATCATAGTTTCTTGTGCCATGCTTGATTAGCTATGAGTTATAATGGTTCACCTTGCATGCCAACATGCTATTGAGATGATTATGATTTGGTATGATAGGGTGGTATCCTCCTCTGAATGATTTAAGTGACTTGACTTGGCGCATGTTCACGCATGTAGTTGAAACAAAATCAACATAGCCTTCACGATATTTATGTTCATGGTGGATTATATCCTACTCATGCTTGCATTGGTGTTGATTAATTTTAATGCATGTTCATGACAGTTGTTGCTCTCTAGCTGGTCGCTTCCCAGTCATTTGCTAGCCTTCACCTGTACTAAGCGGGAATACTGCTTGTGCATCCAATCCCTTAAACCCCAAAGTTATTCCATATGAGTCCACCATACCTACCTATATACGATATCTACCTGCCGTTCCAAGTAAATTTGTATGTGCCAAACTCTAAACCTTCAAATAAATATCCTGTTTTGTATGCTCGAATAGCTGATGTATCAACTAGGGCTGTCCGTATCTTCCATGTTAGGCGGGTTATTCTCAAGAGGAGTGGACTCCGCTCCTCACTCACGAGATAAATGGCTGGTCACCGGGATGCCCAGTCCCATACTTTATGCAAACTAAATCAAAATAATTGCAGACAAAACTCCCCCTGGGACTCTTGTTAGTTGGAGGCACTCGTTGTTTCGAGCAAGCCATGGATTGATGCTTGTTGGTGGAAGGGGGAGTATAAACTTTACCATTCTGTTTGGGAACCGCCTATAATGTGTGTAGCATGGAAGATATCGCCATCTCTTGGTTGTTATGTTGACAATGCAAGTATACATCTCAAAATATTATTCATCTCTATTTCAAAACCGAGCTCTGGCACCTCTACAAATCCGTGCTTCCCTCTGCGAAGGGCCTATATATTTACTTTCATGCTGACTCATCATCCTCTTATTAAAAAGCACCAGTTGGAGAGCACCGCTGTCATTTGCATTCATTACTGTTAGTTTACATTGAGTATGACTTGATTGGATCTCTTTTACCATGAATTACAATGTCTAGTCAGTCCCTGGTCTTTAAAGGTGCTCTACATTTATGTTTTGCGGTCTCAGAAAGGGCTAGCGAGATACCATCTTGTTATATCATATTATGATTGTTTTGAGAAAGTGTTGTCATCCGAGATTTATTATTATTGCTCGCTAGTTGATTATGCTATTGATATGAGTAAACTTGAGACCTAAGCGTTATTGCGAATGTGGTTAGTTATAATGTTTGCTGAAAACTTGAATGCTGGCTTTACATATTTACAACAACAAGAGCAAACAGAGTTTGTAAAAGTTTTTCTTTAACACTTTCAGTTTATCAACTGAATTGCTTGAGGACAAGCAAAGGTTTAAGCTTGGGGGAGTTGATACGTCTCCATCGTATCTACTTTTCCAAACACTTTTGCCCTTGTTTTGGACTCTAACTTGCATGATTTGAATGGAACTAACCCGGACTGACTCTGTTTTCAGCAGAATTACCATGGTGTTATTTATGTGCAGAAACAAACGTTCTCGGAATGACCTGAAACTTCACGAAGCAACTTTTTGGAAAATATAAAAAATACCTGCAAAAGATGAAGGCCAGGGGCCCACCACTTGTCCACGAGGGTGGGGGCGCGCCTGCCCCCCTAGGGCACGCCCCCTACCTCGTGGGCCCCCTGGAGATCCTCCGACTTCAACTCCAACTCTATATATTGTGTTTCGGGGAGAAAAAAATTAGAGAGAAGAATTCATCGCGTTCCGCCAAGCCCTAAAACCTCTCGGGAGGGCTGATCTGGAGTCTGTTCCGGGCTCCGGAGAGGGGAATCCATCGCCATCGTCATCATCAACCATCCTCCATCACCAATTTCATGATGCTCACCGCCGTGCATGAGTAATTCCATAGTAGGCTTGCTGGATGGTGATGGGTTGGATGGGATCTATCATGTAATCGAGTTAGTTTTGTTAGGGTTTGATCCCTAGTATCCACTATGTTCTGAGATTGATGTTGCTATGACTTTGCTATGCTTAATGCTTGTCACTAGGGCCCGAGTGCCATGATTTCAGATCTGAACCTATTATGTTTTCATCAATATATGAGAGTTCCTGATCCTATCTTGCAAGTCTATAGTCACCTATTATGTGTTATGATCCGTTAACCCGAAGTGACAATAATCGGGATACTTACCGGTGATGACCGTAGTTTGAGGAGTTCATGTATTCACTATGTGTTAATGCTTTGTTCTGGTACTCTATTAAAAGGAGGCCTTAATTAATATCCCTTAGTTTCCGTAAGGACCCCGTGCTACCTCTTGAGCTTGCGTTTGTTTTCCCCGAAGAGGAAGGGATGATGCAGCAAAGTAGCGTAAGTATTTCCCTTAGTTTTTGAGAACCAAGGTATCAATCCAGTAGGAGGCCATGCTCAAGTCCCTCGTACCTGCACAAAACGATAGCTACTCGCAACCAATGCGATTAGGGGTTGTCAATCCCTTCACGGTCACTTACGAGAGTGAGATCTGATAGATATAATATTTTTTGGTATTTTTGGTATAAAGATGCAAAGTAAAAAGCAAAGCAAGATTAAAGTGATGGAGATTGATATGATGAGAATAGACCCGGGGGCCATAGGTTTCACTAGTGGATTCTCTCAAGAGCATAAGTATTCTACGGTGGGTGAACAAATTACTGTTGAGCAATTGACAGAATTGAGCATAGTTATGAGAATATCTAGGCATGATCATGTATATAGGCATCACGTCAGTGACAAGTAGACAGAAATGATTCTGCATCTACTACTATTACTCCACTCATCGACCGGTATCCAGCATGCATCTAGAGTATTAAGTTAAAAACAGAGTAACGCCTTAAGCAAGATGACATGATGTAGAGAGATAAATTCATGCAATATGAAATAAACCCCATCTTGTTATCCTCGATGGCAACGATGCAATATGTGCCTTGGCGCCCCTTCTGTCACTGGGAAAGGACACCGCAAGATCGAACCCAAAGCTAAGCACTTCTCCCATGGCAAGAACTACCAATCTAGTTGGCCAAACCAAACAGATAATTCGAAGAGACTTGCAAAAATAACCAATCATACATAAAAGAATTCAGAGAAGATTCAAATATAATTCATAGATAGACTTGATCATAAACCCACAATTCATCGGTCTCAACAAACACACCGCAAAAAGAAGATTACATCGAATAGATCTCCACAAGAAAGGGGGAGAACTTTGTATTGAGATCCAAAAAGAGAGAAGAAGCCATCTAGCTACTAACTATGGACCCGAAGGTCTGAAGTAAACTACTCACACTTCTTCGGAGAGGCTATGACGATGTAGAAGCCCTATGTGATGACGGCCCTCTCCGGCGGAGCTCCGGAACAGGCCCCAAGATGGGATCTCGTGGATACAGAAAGTTGCGGCGGTGGAATTAGGTTTCTGGCTCCGTCTCTGTTCGTCTGGGGGTACGTATGTATATATAGGAGGAAGAAGTACGTCGGTGGAGCATCAAGGGGCCCACGAGGCAGGGGGCGCGCCCCCACCCTCGTGACCGCCTCTCTGATGCCTTAGCGTAGGGTCCAAGTGTCTTGGATCATGTTCGGTAAGAAAATCACGTTCCCGAAGGTTTCATTCCGTTTGGACTCCGTTTGATATTCCGTTTCTTCAAAACACTGAAATAGGCAAAAAACAACAATTCTGGGCTGGGCCTCCGGTTAATAGGTTAGTCCCAAAAATAATATAAAAGTGGAAAATAAAGCCCAATATAGTCCAAAATAGTAGATAATATAGCATGGAGCAATCAAAAATTATAGATACGTTGGAGACGTATCAGGCATCCCCAAGCTTAATTCCTGCTCGTCCTCGAGTAGGTAAATGATAAAAAAAGAATTTTTGATGCGGAGTGCTACTTGGCATAATTTCAATGTAAATCCTCTTAATTGTGATATGAATATTCAGATTCGAAAGATTCAAGACAAAAGTTTATATTGACATAAAAATAATAATACTTCAAGCATACTAACAAAGCAATTATGTCTTCTCAAAATAACATGGCCAAAGAAAGTTATCCCTACAAAATCATATAGTCTGGCTATGCTCTATCTTCACCACACAAAGTATTTAAATCATGCACAACCCCGATGACCAGCCAAGCAATTGTTTCATACTCTAACTTTTTCAGAACTTTTTCAATCTTCACGCAATACATGAGCGTGAGCCATGGATATAGCACTATAGGTGGAATAGAATGGTGGTTGTGGAGAAGACAAAAAGGAGAAGATAGTCTCACATCAACTAGGCGTATCAACGGGCTATGGAGATTCCCATCAATAGATATCAATGTGAGTGAGTAGGGATTGCCATGCAACGGATGCACTAGAGCTATAAGTATATGAAAGCTCAAAAAGAAACTAAGTGGGTGTGCATCCAACTTGCTTGCTCATGAGGACCTAGGGCAATTTGAGGAAGCCCATCATTGGAATATACAAGCCAAGTTCTATAATGTAAAATTCCCACTAGTACATGAAAATGATAACATGAGAGACTCTTTACAATGAAGATCATGGTGCTACTTTGAAGCACAAGTGTGGTAAAAGGATAGTAACATTGTACCTTCTCTCTTTTTCTCTCATTTTTTATTTTTATTTGGGCCTTTTCTCTTTTTTTATGGCCTCTTTTTATTTGGGCTTCTTTGGCCTCTTTTTTTATATTTATTTTATTTTTCGTCCAGAGTCTCATCCCGACTTATGGGGAAATCATAGTCTCCATCATTCTTTCCTCACTTGGACAATGCTCTAATAATGATGATCATGACACTTTTATTTTTCTTACAACTCAACAATTACAACTCAATACTTAGAACAAAATATGACTCTATATGAATGCCTCCGGCGGTGTACCGGGATATGCAATATGACAATGATGGAGTGTGTCATAATAAACGGTGGAAAGTTGCATGGCAATATATCTCGGAATGGCTATGGAAATGCCATAATAGGTAGGTATGGTGGCTGTTTTGAGGAAGGTATATGGTAGGTGTATGATACTGGCGAAAAGTGCGCGGTATTAGAGAGGCTAGCAAAGGTGGAAGGGTGAGAGTGCGTATAATCCATGGACTCAACATTAGTCATAAAGAACTCATATACTTATTGCAAAAATCTAGAAGTTATCACAGCAAAGTATTACAAGCATGCTCCTAGGGGATAGATTGGTAGGAAAATACCATCGCTCGTCCCCGACCGCCACTCATAAGGAAGACAATCAATAAATAAATCATGCTTTGACTTCATCACATAACGGTTCACCATACGTGCATGCTACGGGAATCACAAACTTTAACACAAGTATTCTTTAAATTCACAACTACTCAACTAGCATGACTTTAATATTATCACCTCCATATCTCAAAACAATTATCATGCTTCAATATTTTCTTAGTATTCAACACACTCAAAATAAAGTTTCACAAATCTTGAATACCAAGCATATTATTATTAAGCGAATTACCATGCTATTAAGAGACTCTCAAAATAATTTAAGTGAAGCATGAGAGATCAATAGTTTGTTTAAAACAAATCCACCACCATGCTCTAAAAGATCTAAGTGAAGCACATAGAGCAAAATTATAGCGCTCAAAAGATATAAGTGAAGCACATAGAGCAAAATTACGTAGCTCAAAAGATATAAGTGAAGCACATAGAGCAAAACTACTTAGCTCAAAAAGATATAAGTGAAGCACATAGAGTATTCTATCAAATTATAATTCATGTATGGCTCTCTCAAAAGGTGTGTACAGCAAGGATGATTGTGGCATACTAAAACACAAAGACACAAATAATACAAGACGCTCCAAGCAAAACACATATCATGTTGGTGAATAAAAATATAGCTCCAAGTAAATTACCGATGGAAGTGGACGAAAAAGGGGATGCCTTCCGGGGCATCCCCAAGCTTTAACTTTTTGGTGTCCTTGGATTATCTTGGGGGTGCCATGGGCATCCCCAAGCTTAGGCTCTTGCCACTCCTTGTTCCATAATCCATCAAAAGAATTCACCCAAAACTTGAAAACTTCACAACACAAAATTTAAAGTAGAAAACTCGTGAGCTCCGTTAGCGAAAGAAAACAAAAGACCACTTCAAGGTACTGTAATGAACTCATTCTTTATTTATATTGGTGTTAAACCTACTGTATTCCAACTTCTCTATGGATTATAAACTATTTTACTAACCATAGATTCATCAAAATAATCAAACAACACACGAAAAACAGAATCTGTCAAAAACAGAACAGTTTGTAGTAATCTGTAGCTAGAGCAAGATCTGGAACCCCAAAAATTCTAAAATTGCTGGACGTGAGGAATTTATCTATTAATCATCTGCAAAAAGAATTAACTAAATAGCACTCTTCAAATAAAAATGACAGCAGTTCTCATGAGCGCTAAAGTTTCTGTTTTTTACAGCAAGTTCAACAAGACTTTCCCCAAGTCTTCCCGACGGTTCTACTTGGCACAAACACTAATTAAACACAAAAAACACAACCAAAAAAGAGGCTAAATAATTTATTTATTACTAAGAAGGAGCAAAAAGCAAGGAATAAAAATAAAATGGGGCTGCCTCCCAACAAGCGCTATCGTTTAACGCCCCTAGCTAGGCATAAAAGCGAGGATAGATCTAGGTATTGCCATCTTTGGTAGGCAATCCATAAGTGGCTCTCATGATAGTTTCATATGGTAATTTTATTTTCTTTCTTGGAAAGTGTTCCATGCCCTTTTTAATGGAAATTGAAATCTAATATTCCCTTCCTGCATATCAATAATCGCACCAACCGTTCTAAGGAAAGGTCTACCAAGAATAATAGGGCAAGAATGATTGCAATCTATATCAAGAACAATGAAATCTACGGGCAAATAATTTCTATTTGCAAAAAGAAGAACATTATTAATCCTTCTCATAGGTTTCTTAATAGTAGAATCCACAAGATGCAAGTTTTGGGAGCAATCATCAAAATTACGGAAATCTAGTAAATCACACAAAGTCTTGGGAATGGTAGAGACACTAGCACCCAAATCACAGAAAGCATAAAACTCATGATCTTTAATTTTAATTTTAATAGTTGGTTCCCACTCATCATAGATTTTTCTAGGGATAGAAACTTTCAACTCAAGTTTTTCTTCATAAGATTGCATCAAAGCATCAACAATATGTTCGGTGAAGGCTTTATGTTGACTATAAGCATGTGGAGAATTTAGCACGGATTGCAACAAGGAAATACAATTAATTAAAGAACAACTTTCATAATTCAATTCCTTTAAATCCAATATAGTGGGTTTAGCAACATCTAGATTTTTATTTCTTTCAATCTCACTTTCATCAATTTCATCCTAAAGATCTAAATACTCCGAATTTTTAGAACGCCTTCTAGGTAAAGGAAGATCATATTGAGTTTCATCAAGATTCATATTGCAAAACAAAGATTTAATAGGAGACACATCAATAAATTTTATATCTTCATCTTGATTTTCATAGGAATTGGAAGAACACGCTTTAATAAAGGCATCTTTGGAATCACGCATCCTAGCGGTTCTTTCCTTGCACTCATCAATGGAAATTCTCATGGCTTTGAGAGACTCATTGATATCATGCTTATGAGGAATAGATCTAAGCTTTAAAGAATCAATCTCAAGAGATATTCTATCAACGTTCCTAGCCAAATCATCAACTTTAAGCAATTTCTCTTCAAGCAAAGCATTAAAATTCTTTTGTGAATTCATAAACTCTTTGACACTATTCTCAAATTCAGAGGGCATCTTATTATAATTTCCATAAGAGTTGTTGTAGGAATTCCCATAATTATTAGAAGGGTTACTAGGATATGGCCTAGCATTAAAATTCCCTCTATAAGCGTTGTTACCAAAATTATTCCTACCAACAAAATTCACATCCATAGATTCATTGTTATTCTCAATCAAAGTAGATAAAGGCATATCATTAGGATCAGAAGAAACACTCTTAGTAGCAAATAATTTCATAAGTTCATCCATCTTTCCACTCAAAACATTGATTTCTTCTATCGCATGCACTTTTTTATTAGAAGATCTTTCAGTATGTCATTGAGAATAATTAACCATAATATTATCTAGGAGTTTAGTAGCATCTCCTAAAGTGATTTCCATAAAAGTGCCTCCCGCGGCCGAATCTAAAAGATTTCTAGAAGCAAAATTCAATCCGACATAAAATTTTTGTATAATCACCCACAAATTCAAACCATGAGTAGGGAAATTACGTATCATTAGTTTCATTCTCTCCCAAGCTTGTGTAACATGTTCATGATTAAGTTGTTTAAAGTTCATAATATCGTTTCTAAGAGAGATGATCTTAGCGGGAGGGGAAATACTTAGAGATAAAAGCATCTTTGCACTTGTTCCAAGAATCAATACTATTTTTAGTAAAAGACAAAAACCAAGCTTTAGCATGATCTCTAAGCGAAAAAGGAAATAGCTTCAATTTAACGACATCATTATTGACATCTTTTTTCTTTTGCATATCACATAAATCAACGAAGCTATTCAGATGAGTAGCGGCATCTTCACTAGGAAGGCCGGCGAATTGATCTTTCATAACAAGATTCAACAAAGCAGTATTAATTTCACAAGATTCAACATTGGTAAGAGGAGCAATCGGAGTGCTAAGGAAATCATTATTATTGGTATTGGTGAAGTCACACAATTTGGTAGTATCTTGAGCCATCGTGACAAACAAGCAAACTAGCACACAAGCAAACAAGAGCAAACGGGCAAAAAGAGGCAAATAGAGAGGGATGATAGAGAGAGAGAGGGCGAATAAAACGGCAAGGGTGAAGTGGGGGAGAGGAAAATAAGAGGCAAATGGAAAATAATGTAATGCGAGAGATAGGGATTGTGATGGGTACTTGGTATGTTGACTTTTTGCGTAGACTCCCCGGCAACGGCGCCAGAAATCCTTCTTGCTACCTCTTGAGCTCGCGTTGGTTTTCCCCGAAGAGGAAGGGATGATGCAGCAAAGTAGCGTAAGTATTTCCCTCAGTTTTTGAGAACCAAGGTATCAATTCAGTAGGAGGCCACGCTCAAGTCCCTCGTACCTGCACAAAACGATAGCTACTCGCAACCAACGCGATTAGGGGTTGTCAATCCCTTCACGGTCACTTACGAGAGTGAGATCTGATAGATATAATATTTTTGGTATTTTTGGTATAAAGACGCAAAGTAAAAAGTAAAGGCAAAGTAAAAAAGCAAAGCAAGATTAAAGTGATGGAGATTGATATAATGAGAATAGACCCGGGGGCCATAGGTTTCACTAGTGGCTTCTCTCAAGAGCATAAGTATTCTACGGTGGGTGAACAAATTACTGTTGAGCAATTGACAGAATTGAGCATAGTTATGAGAATATCTAGGCATGATCATGTATATAGGCATCATGTCCGTGACAAGTAGACCGAAACGATTCTGCATCTACTACTATTACTCCACTCATCGACCGCTATCCAGCATGCATCTAGAGTATTAAGAAAAATAGAGTAACGCCTTAAGCAAGATGACATGATGTAGAGAGATAAATTCATGCAATATGAAATAAACCCCATCTTGTTATCCTCGATGGCAACGATGCAATACATGCCTTGCTGCCCCTTTTGTCACTGGGAAAGGACACCACAAGATCAAACCCAAAGCTAAGCACTTCGCCCATGGCAGGAACTACCAATCTAGTTGGCCAAACCAAACGGATAATTCGAAGAGACTTGCAAAGATAACCAATCATACATAAAATAATTCAGAGAAGATTCAAATATTATTCATAGATAGACTTGATCATAAACCCACAATTCATCGGTCTCAACAAACACACCGCAAAAATAAGGTTACATCGAATAGATCTCCACGAGAGAGGGGGAGAACATTGTATTGAGATCCAAAAAGAGAGAAGAAGCCATATAGCTACTAACTATGGACCCGTAGGTCTGAAGTAAACTACCCAAACTTCATCGAGGGGCTTGGATGATGATGTAGAAGCTCTCCGTGATCGATGCCCCCTCCGGCGGAGCTCCGGAACAGGCCCCAAGATGGGATCTCGTGGATACAGAAAGTTGTGATGGTGGAATTAGGTTTTTGGCTTCGTCCCCGATCGTTTGGGGGTACGTGGATATATATAGGAGGAAGAAGTACGTCGGTGGAGCATTGAGGGGCCCACGAGGCAGGGGGGGCGCGCCCTAGGAGGGGCGCCCCCACCCCCGTGACCACCTCTCTAATGCCTTGGCATAGGGTCAAAGTCTCCTGGATCACGTTCGGTGAGAAAATCACGTTCCCGAAGGTTTCATTCCGTTTGGACTCCGTTTGATATTCCGTTTCTTCGAAACACTGAAATGGGCAAAAAACAACAATTCTGGGCTGGGCCTCCGGTTAATAGGTTAGTCCCAAAAATAATATAAAAGTGGAAAATAAAGCCCAATATAGTCCAAAACAGTAGATAATATAGCATGGAGCAATCAAAAATTATAGATACGTTGGAGACGTATCACCCCGCTGCCACGGGAGGGTAGGACAAAATATGTCATGCAAGTTCTTTTTCATAAGCATGTATGACTATATTCAGAATACATGCCTACATTACATTGATGAACTGGAGCTAATTCTGTGTCACCCTAGGTTATGACTGTTACACGATGAACCGCATCCGGCATAATTCTCCATCACTAATCCATTGCCTACGAGCTTTCCATATATTGTTCTTCGCTTATTTACTTTTCCATTGCTATTGCTATCATCACTACAAAATACCAAAAACATCACTTTTACTACTGTTACCTTTTGCTACCATTACCACTACTATCATATTACTTTGCTACTAAACACTTTGCTGCAGATACTAAGTTTCCCGGTGCGGTTGAATTGACAACTCAGCTGCTAATACTTGAGAATATTCTTTGGCTCCCCATGTGTCGAATCGATAAATTTGGGTTGAATACTTTACCCTCGAAAACTGTTGTGATCCCCTATACTTGTGGGTTATCAACCTTTAGTACCGGTTCGTGACACGAACCGGTACTAAAGGTGCTGGCGGGGCTCCAGACTGACAACATCCTATCACCACTCTCTTTAGTACTGGTTCGTGGCACGAACCGGTGCTAAAGATTGGCCACGAACTGGTACTAATGGGAGCGGCCCGGCTAGCCGTTGGAACCGGCACTAATTATCACATTAGTGCCGGCTCAAATTCAAACCGGCACTAATGTGCTTCACATTTGACCTTTTTCTACTAGTGTTGGTCCCGGTTCATGGCTGGAACTGGGACCAAAGGGGTGGCCTTTGGTCCTGGTTCTAGCCATGAACCGGGACCAATGGATGTGGGCCAGGAGCGAGGCCCATTGGTCCCGGTTCATGTCTCGAACCGGGACAAATGGGTCCAGACGAACCAGGACCAATGCCCCACGAGGCCCGATCGGCCAGCTGGGCTCATGAACCGGGACATATGCCCCCATGGGTCCCGGTTCGAGACTGAACCGGGATTAATGGGCTGGCCAGGCCTGGACCAAGGCCCTGTTTTCTACTAGTGTTGGGACATCCTCTGAATCAAGTGGGATCAATCTTTCAAGGCATGTTGCATCCTCAATGGCAAGCTCCTAAAGCACCACGTCTGATTTGTGGTAGTAAGATACATAGAGATACTCCGAAGAGTCGGCGAGACGATCCGGACAATGCTGAGCCCGTTGCCCTAAAGCTCAAGGCTCTCAAGCGCAGTGCAGCCGGCGAGCAGGTGGTGGAGGGCTTCCTCCGAAATGGCGATACCGGGGAGCTTGAGATGTGTCACACGAGGGAGATGGAGCGCGGGGACAACATCAATGTCGGGAAAACCACAGTCACGGAAGCTGGCGACACGTAGTGTGGGCGCCAAGCGGAGCGCGGACAATGGCAGCGGGTTACAGCCCCCGTAGAATTGGAGCTTCTCGAGGCCATCGAGCGCGGGGGACCAGAACCAGCCATCGAACTTGGCGTAGAGGTCGCGGCGCAGGTGGATGGTGCAGACGGCGAGGCATGGACGGGGCTAGACGAGGACATGGGTGTACAGATGTACACCCATTATCCCTTTTTTCAAAAACTAGTATATAGGTACATCGTTGAACCATATAGTTTAAGAAACTTTTTTTTAAATTTGTCATTGCGTATCGCTCAGATATATTATTAAATATATTGTTAAATTTGTCCATGGGTGCTCCAAAAACAAGTATATTGTACTCTAGATTTTTCTAGTGATATATTTTCTAATCATATAATACAACCACTATTCAATATTTGTGAACCCATACGTTTTACAGATATGTAACATACATATGTATAAACTACATAAATTACGCAAATATAAATAAATAAATCATTACAAAGCTGAAATTAAATTCAGCGCAACACTTAAGTATTTTTTTAATGATATACAATACAAATATATAATAAACAATTAAATAATATTGTTATCTATGCCGAATAAGCAATGAAAAAATATGCACTTCACTTAAAAATATATACTCTTTAACACTATAATATAATAAGTATAAAATTTTAATATAAAATATGTATATATATTAAGAGGAGCAGGGCAATAAGGGAACTAGAATTTGTGACTCAGTTTTTTTTTCTTGAAATCTGTACACCCAAATTTCAAATGCTGGCTCCGCCACTACGGCGAGGGAGAAGCGGCAAACAGGGCCGTGGTGCGTGGCAAGGATATTGGAGACGATGGTGACACAGTCGCACTCTCGTCCTGAGAGGCGGCGATCGGCGACGAGGTTGAGAGGGGCGGAGCGCTAGAGGTGGCGCCACCGGGAGGAGAGAACGCGTGTCCACGCGGCCTCCTTGGTGGAGAGGAGGGAGATGACCCTGCCGAGGATCTCGTCGGGCATGCGGCTGATGTGGTCGAGGTTCTCTTCGCCGTCTCCGCCACCCTCCTTGTTCGCCGGAGGCTCTTACTCGTCCTGCCTCAACTTCTTGGGTTCGGGTTCGGCTGCCGCCACATCGCCCATGGCCGCCGCCGCCCTCCATCCCTCGCTACCAAGTCACATACATTTTGAAGGATCGTATGACCTGTTAGGTGGCATAGCACTCGCTAACCACGGGTGCATGCATGCATGCATGCATGACCCACCTCTCGCTTCTAAAATCCCTCTGCTGCTTATCGTTTCAACAAATCGTGACTTCCACCGAGAAATCTTAGGGATGCCATGGACAAGGACGGTGACTCGCGCGTACTGGAGATTCCGCGGGAGGGCTCCGTCTTCCACTCTGCTGGCTCCCCAAGTCTACCACGGACCCCAGCTGTAAGGCCTCCTACATCCCCTCCGGCCAGGACACGCGCACCTCCTCCTCAAACTTGGACAGGTTCATCCTTGATTGTGTGTTCTTGTTCATTGTTACATGGATGATGGATCATGTGATATATTAGGTTACATATAGAAGCCAATGGACTTGGACAATGGATAATTGTTCTTGTGTGTGGCCATGCTAGTGAAAGAAACGGCATGGCTTATGTCTGAACAATCTGAGTTCATTAGTAATGATGCTACAGTCGCCGTTCACCTAGGTTAGAGGTAGCGTCCCATGGTTTATGATTGATGAAAGCAGGCAAAGAGAATAGTTAATGACCCTAGTTGGGGGTGTGCTTGTATATCCAAATTTGGCTTGCATAAGCATTTTGAAGTATGGTTGATTTGTCTACTAAGGAGAATAAAATTAGCATCAACTTCATCAGATGGATGACCCTGAATAATACATAGTAAAATTAATTGTTTTGTTAAACAATCATGAATGACTACAAACATTAAATAGATGGCATATGAAAATAAATTGCTCCACAATTATCGTCTAACAAGTTGATACATAAACTCTAGGCGCACTAATTGTGGGAGCTTATATGAATGTGAATATCTATATCAAAATATTAATTGGATTTTGGTAGAGCAAATAAATCTCTTGTACAAATGAGATACCAAAGATGTTCAAGAAAAAGAACGGTTCTTGAGTTTTACCTTAAATGAAAGGAAACTCGTAAAATAGTGGGAGCAATCAACTTTGATACGTTTTCAAGTTAATTGCTAAAGGGATAAGATCTGATCAACTATAAAAAGCATTACATGACCATATGAAAAAGAGGCAACTCCAATATTAATTACCTTTGAGCAAATCTTGGAATGTTTTAAAAATAATAATCAATTAATAATGAAAATATATGTCTCTTGAGCAAGCCTAAAAATCACCAGATGGCGCCGGAATTAAAGCATAGTAGAAGTTATGCCAACTACCTTTTGGCAATGAATATCCAACGACCAGCACAACTTCGCCTTACACTTCTTAATGGTTCAGAGTTTGTGTAATACAAACCAGGAGAGACGCTGGAGAGGAAACGTCTCGACACCTCAATCGGAGGGGCATGTTTAGAGTTCGAAACCTCTTTCTGCGAATGCCAAAAATGCGCCCGAGCGTCATCAGAAACATTGCCCACTATGCCCCCTCCGTATTGCATACAACTTGAAGCAACCATTCATGACACCAGATAGCCTGAGAAGGGTCACCTCGGGCAGCGGCAAGGCTTCTGCCATGGCATGCCATAAGGACTTTTCTTGGCAAAATCTACAAAAAAAAGCATGGTGGGTGTCCTCGTGTTCCATTCCGTACACCAGATACAAGCTAGTCTGAAGGTAAAGAGAGCGAGTCTGAAGCAAAGCCTCCACGCAAATACACACACTTTCGGAGGTGCTGGATAAGACCAGTTTGGCTTCCATCCATCGCGGCGCCTATCTGGTGCTCTGCTAGTGAATGTTGTCGATGCAGCATGGAGCTCATCGGAGGCCATACGGTAAACGCTTTTGAACAAGCTGCTCTTCTCAAGAGCCCACGTGATGCAATCTTTGACCAACCGCGGTAAGGGGTGCACCTTCATGACCTCTTCAGCATCAACATGGATTTTTTTTGGGTGAATAAGAAGGTTAGGCCAACTTCACCGCGCGACCCCAGACGGACGTCCATTTTGTCCGGATCCTATATGTTTGGGTAGGGCAATGGGGTCTTGTCCGGGCGTGTCCTGGGATGCGGTGGCCGTGCGGCCAGCGCGCAGCCGCATCCGTTTGCCCCATACCGTCCGTCAGGGCCAAAAATGCCTATATTTTCATCAAAACTAGTTTGCACGTTCAAATATTTGTCTAAAAATTAAAATAGTTTTACAACCCAATTGAAATTGTCTCTAATAAAATAATTTTACAACCAAATCAAAATTGTCTTGACTGAATATAAAATGAACCAATACATCTATTGGTTGCCAATGTGATCCCACGCGTGCTCAACCAAGTCATTTTGAAGATTCAAATGAGAGTGCCAATCGCGCAGCTCAAGGTGGAATTGGACAAAGTGTTCAAATATGGCCGGGTCTTGGTGCAGGGGCTCAATATTTTCACCGTGATAATCAAATCCTTGGTCGAATATACTCTCATCACGCTCGTCCTCGGCGATCATATTGTGCATGATCATACAAGCAGTCATCACCTCCCAAAGCTTCGTTTTATCCCATGACAGTGCAGGGTTTCGAACGATACCCCATCGGGATTGAAGCACACCAAAAGCACGTTCCACATCCTTTCTAGCATTCTCTTGCATTTGGGCAAATCTCTTTCTTTTCTCACTTTGGGGTTTCGAGATTGTCTTCACAAAAGTTAACCACTGAGGATATATACCATCAGCTAGATAGTATCCCTTGTTGTACTGGTGGCCGTTGATCTCAAAGTTGACAGGTGGGGAGTGGCCTTCTGCAAGCCTTGCGAAGACTGGAGAACGCTGCAGCATGTTGATATCATTGTGAGAACCTGCCACGCCAAAGAAAGAATGCCATATCCAAAGATCATGCGAAGCCACCGCTTCTAATATGACAGTGCCGCTTGTACTGGCCCTGCCAAGCAAATGGACAGTTCTTCCACTCCTAGTGCATACAATCTATGTTGCCAAGCATGCCTGGAAAGCCTCTAGCTGCGTTGATCGCCAACAATCTCTCTGTATCAGTGGCATTTGGCTGCCTCAAGTACTCTGGGCCAAACACCTCGATCACAGCCTGGCAGAACTTGTACATTGACATCAGACATGTTGTCTCACTCATACACACATACTCATCCACCAAATCGCCTGGAATTCCATATGCAAGCATGCGGATGGCGGCAGTGCATTTCTGGTAAGAGGAGAATCCAAGCTTGCCAAGGGTATCCGTCTTGCACTCGAAGTATGGGTCATGAGCAACCACTCCCTCTCGGATACGATCGAACACATGCCTTGCCATTCGAAAACGGCGACGGAATTTATCCGGCTTGATGAGCGGGGTGTTGGAAAAGTAATCGACATAGAGCAGGGCGTGGCCTCTCTCCCTATTGCGGTTCAGGTTGGGAGCACGGCCAAGGACTGACTGTTGAAAATATGCCCTAGAGGCAATAATAAAAGTATTATTATTATATTTCTTTGTTTGTGATAATTGTCTTTATTCATGCTATAACTGTATTATCCGGAAATCGTAATACACGTGTGAATACATAGACCATAATATGTCCCTAGTAAGCCTCTAGTTGACTAGCTCGTTGATCAACAGATAGTCATGGTTTCCTGGCTATGGACATTGGATGTCATTGATAACGGGATCACATCATTAGGAGAATGATGTGATGGACAAGACCCAATCCTAAGCATAGCGCAAGATCGTGTAGTTCGTTTGCTAGAGCTTTTCCAATGTCAAGTATCTTTTCCTTTGACCATGAGATCGTGTAACTCCCGGATACCGTAGGAGTGCTTTGGGTGTACCAAACGTCACAACGTAACTGGGTGACTATAAAGGTGCACTACAGGTATCTCCGAAAGTGTCTGTTGGGTTGACACGGATCGAGACTGGGATTTGTCACTCCGTATGACGGAGAGGTATCACTGGGCCCACTCGGTAATGCGTCATCATAATGAGCTCAAAGTGACCAAGTGTCTGGTCACGGGATCATGCATTACGGTACGAGTAAAGTGACTTGCCGGTAACGAGATTGAACGAGGTATTGGGATACCGACGATCGAATCTCGGGCAAGTAACATACCGATTGACAAAGGGAATTGCATACGGGGTTGCTTGAATCCTCGACATCGTGGTTCATCCGATGAGATCATCGTGGAGTATGTGGGAGCCAACATGGGTATCCAGATCCCGCTGTTGGTTATTGACCGGAGAGTCGTCTCGGTCATGTCTACATATCTCCCGAACCCGTAGGGTCTACACACTTAAGGTTCGGTGACGCTAGGGTTGTAGGGATATGTATATGCAGTAACCCGAATGTTGTTCGGAGTCCCGGATGAGATCCCGGACGTCACGAGGAGTTCCGGAATGGTCCGGAGGTAAAGAATTATATATAGGAAGTGCTATTTCGGCCATCGGGACAAGTTTCGGGGTTATCGGTATTGTACCGGGACCACCGGAAGGGTCCCGGGGGCCCACCGGGTGGGGCCACCTGCCCCGGGGGGCCACATGGGCTGTAGGGGGTGCGCCTTGGCCTACATGGGCCAAGGGCACCAGCCCCAATAGGCCCATGCGCCTAGGGTTTCCAAAGGGGAGGAGTCCCACTAGTGGAAGGCACCCCTAGGTGCCTTGGGGGGGAGGGAAACCTCCCTTGGCCGCCGCCCCCCTAGGAGATTGGATCTCCTAGGGCCGGCGCCCCCCCTTGGCCCTCCTATATATAGTGGGGGAAGGAGGGCTTTTGATCTATGCCTTTGGTTGCCTCCTTCTCCCTCTCCAACACCTCCTCCTCCTCCATAGTGCTTAGCGAAGCCCTGCCGGAGTACTGCAGCTCCATCACCACCACGCCGTCGTGCTGCTGCTGGAGCCATCTTCCTCAACCTCTCCTCTCCCCTTGCTGGATCAAGAAGAAGGAGACGTTACGCTGACCGTACGTGTGTTGAACGCGGAGGTGCCGTCCGTTCGGTGCTAGGATCTCCGGTGATTTGGATCACGTCGTGTTCGACTACATCATCCCCGTTCTTTGAACGCTTCCGCTCGCGATCTACAAAGGTATGTAGATGCATCCAATCACTCGTTGCTAGATGAACTCATAGATGGATCTTGGTGAAACCGTAGGAAAATTTTTGTTTTCTGCTACGTTCCCCAACAGTGGCATCATGAGCTAGGTCTATGCGTAGTTCTTCTTGCGCGAGTAGAACACAATTTGTTGTGGGCGTAGATGTTGTCAACTTTCTTGCCGCTACTAGTCTTATCTTGCTTCAACGGTATTGTGGGATGAAGCGGCCCGGACCAACCTTACACGTATGCTTACGTGAGACCGGTTCCACCGACTAACATGCACTAGTTGCATAAGGTGGCTGGCGGGTGTCTGTCTCTCCTACTTTAGTTGGAGCGGATTCGATGAAAAGGGTCCTTATGAAGGGTAAATAGAAGTTGACAAATCACGTTGTGGCTTTCACGTAGGTAAGAAAACGTTCTTGCTAGAACCCTACTTCAGCCACGTAAAACTTGCAACAACAATTAGAAGACGTCTAACTTGTTTTTGCAGCAAGTGCTTTGTGATATGATATGGCCAAAGTTGTGATGAATGATGAATGATCTATATGTGATGTATGAGTTGTTCATGCTATTGTAATAGGAATCACGACTTGCATGTCGATGAGTATGACAATCGGCAGGAGCCATAGGAGTTGTCTTTATTTTTTGTATGACCTGCGTGTCATTGAGAAACGCCATGTGAATTACTTTACTTTATTGCTAAACGCGTTAGCCATAGTAGTAGAAGTAATAGTTGGCGAGCAACTTCATGGAGACACGATGATGGAGATCATGATGATGGAGATCATGGTGTCAAGCCGGTGACAAGATGATCATGGAGCCCCAAGATGGAGATCAAAGGAGCTATGTGATATTGGCCATATCATGTCACGTTTATTATTTGATTGCATGTGATGTTTATCATGTTTTGCATCTTGTTTACTTAGAACGACGGTAGTAAATAAGATGATCCCTTACAACAATTTCAAGAAGTGTTCTCCCCTAACTGTGCACCGTTGCTAAAGTTCGTCGTTTCGAAGCACCACGTGATGATCGGGTGTGATAGATCCTTACGTTCACATACAACGGGTGTAAGACAGTTTTACACATGCAAAACACTTAGGGTTAACTTGACGAGCCTAGCATGTACAGACATGGCCTCGGAACACAGAGACCGAAAGGTCGAACACGAGTCGTATGGAAGATACGATCAACATGAAGATGTTCACCGACGATGACTAGTCCGTCTCACGTGACGATCGGACACGGCCTAGTCGACTCGGATCGTGTAACACTTAGATGACTAGAGGGATGTCTAATCTGAGTGGGAGTTCATTAATAATTTGATTAGATGAACTTAATTATCATGAACTTAGTCTAAAAACTTTACAATATGTCTTGTAGATCAAATGGCCAACGTAGTCCTCAACTTCAACGCGTTCCTAGAGAAAACCAAGCTGAAAGACGATGGCAGCAACTACACGGACTGGGTCCGGAACCTGAGGATCATCCTCATAGCTGCCAAGAAAGATTATGTCCTACAAGCACCGCTAGGTGATCCACCCGTCCCACAGAACCAAGACGTTATGAACGCTTGGCAGACACGTGCTGATGACTACTCCCTCGTTCAGTGCGGCATGCTTTACAGCCTAGAGCCGGGGCTCCAAAAGCGTTTTGAGAGACATGGAGCATATGAGATGTTCGAAGAGCTGAAAATGGTTTTTCAAGCTCATGCCCGGATCGAGAGATATGAAGTCTCCGACAAATTCTTCAGCTGTAAGATGGAGGAAAATAGTTCTGTCAGTGAGCACATACTCACTATGTCTGGGTTACATAACCGCTTGACTCAGCTGGGAGTTAATCTCCCGGATGATGCGGTCATTGACAGAATCCTCCAGTCGCTTCCACCAAGCTACAAGAGCTTTGTGATGAACTTCAATATGCAGGGGATGGAAAAGACCATTCCTGAAGTATTTGCTATGCTGAAATCAGCAGAGGTAGAAGTCAAGAAGGAACATCAAGTGTTGATGGTGAATAAAACCACTAAGTTCAAGAAGGGCAAGGGTAAAAAGAACTTCAAGAAGGACGGCAAGGAAGTTGCCGCGCCCGGCAAGCAAGCTGCCGGGAAGAAGTCAAAGAATGGACCCAAGCCTGAGACGGAGTGCTTTTATTGCAAAGGGAAGGGTCACTGGAAACGGAACTGCCCCAAATACTTAGCGGACAAGAAGGCCGGCAACACCAAAGGTATATTTGATATACATGTAATTGATGTGTACCTTACCAGTACTCGTAGTAACTCCTGGGTATTTGATACCGGTGCCGTTGCTCATATTTGTAACTCACAGCAGGAGCTGCGGAATAAACGGAGACTGGCGAAGGACGAGGTGACGATGCGCGTCGGGAATGGTTCCAAGGTCGATGTGATCGCCGTCGGCACGCTACCTCTACATTTACCTACGGGATTAGTTATAAACCTCAATAATTGTTATTTAGTGCCAAGTTTGAGCATGAACATTGTATCAGGATCTCGTTTAATACGAGATGGCTACTCATTTAAATCCGAGAATAATGGTTGTTCTATTTATATGAGAGATATGTTTTATGGTCATGCTCCGATGGTCAATGGTTTATTCTTAATGAATCTCGAACGTAATATTACACATATTCATAGTGTGAATACCAAAAGATGTAAAGTTGATAACGATAGTCCCACATACTTGTGGCACTGCCGCCTTGGTCACATTGGTGTCAAGCGCATGAAGAAGCTCCATGCTGATGGACTTTTAGAGTCTCTAGATTATGAATCGTTTGACACATGCGAGCCATGCCTCATGGGCAAGATGACCAAGACTCCATTCTCCGGAACAATGGAGCGAGCGACCAACTTGTTGGAAATCATACATACTGATGTGTGCGGTCCAATGAGCGTTGAGGCTCGCGGAGGATATCGTTATGTTCTCACTCTCACTGATGACTTGAGTAGATATGGGTATGTCTACTTAATGAAACACAAGTCTGAGACCTTTGAAAAGTTCAAGGAATTTCAGAATGAGGTAGAGAATCAACGTGACCGAAAGATAAAGTTCCTACGATCAGATCGTGGGGGAGAATATTTAAGTCACGAATTTGGTACACACTTAAGGAAATGTGGAATCGTTTCACAACTCACACCGCCTGGAACACCTCAGCGTAACGGTGTGTCCGAACGTCGTAATCGCACTCTATTGGATATGGTGCGGTCTATGATGTCTCTTACCGATTTACCGCTATCATTTTGGGGATACGCTCTAGAGACAGCTACATTCACTTTAAATAGGGCTCCGTCTAAATCCGTTGAGACGACACCGTATGAATTATGGTTTGGGAAGAAACCTAAGCTGTCGTTTCTAAAAGTTTGGGGATGCGATGCTTATGTCAAGAAACTTCAACCTGAGAAGCTCGAACCCAAGTCGGAAAAATGCGTCTTCATAGGATACCCTAAGGAAACCATTGGGTATACCTTCTACCTAAGATCCGAAGGCAAGATCTTTGTTGCCAAGAACGGACTCTTTCTGGAGAAAGAGTTTCTCTCGAAAGAAGTAAGTGGGAGGAAAGTAGAACTTGATGAAGTATTACCTCTTGAACCGGAAAAGGGCACAACTCAAGAAAATGTTCCTGAGGTGCCTGCACCGACTAGAGAGGAAGTTAATGATGATGATCAAGATACTTCTGATCAAGCTCCTGCTGAAATTCGAAGGTCCACAAGGACACGTTCCGCACCAGAGTGGTACGGCAACCCTGTCTTGGAAATCATGTTGTTAGACAACGGTGAACCTTCGAACTATGAAGAAGCGATGGCGGGCCCGGATTCCGACAAATGGCTAGAAGCCATGAAATCCGAGATAGGATCCATGTATGAAAACGAAGTATGGACTTTGACTGACTTGCCCGTTGAACGGCGAGCCATAGAAAATAAATGGATCTTTAAGAAGAAGACAGACGCGGATGGTAATGTGACCATCTATAAAGCTCGGCTTGTCGCTAAGGGTTATCGACAAGTTCAAGGGGTTGACTACGATGAGACTTTCTCACCGGTAGCGAAGCTGAAGTCCGTCCGAATTATGTTAGCAGTTGCCGCATTCTTCGATTATGAGATATGGCAAATGGATGTCAAAACGGCATTCCTTAATGGTTTCCTTAAGGAAGAATTGTATATGATGCAGCCGGAAGGTTTTGTCGATCCTAAGAATGCTGACAAGGTGTGCAAGCTCCAACGCTCGATTTATGGGCTGGTGCAAGCATCTCGGAGTTGGAACATTCGCTTTGATGAGATGATCAAAGCGTTTGGGTTTATGCAGACTTATGGAGAAGCCTGCGTTTACAAGAAAGTGAGTGGGAGCTCCGTAGCATTTCTCATATTATATGTAGATGACATACTTTTGATGGGAAATGATATAGAACTTTTGGACAGCATTAAGGCCTACTTGAATAAGAGTTTTTCAATGAAGGACCTTGGAGAAGCTGCTTATATATTAGGCATCAAGATCTATAGGGATAGATCGAGACGCCTCATAGGTCTTTCACAAAGCACATACCTTGATAAGATTTTGAAGAAGTTCAAAATGGATCAGTCCAAGAAAGGGTTCTTGCCTGTTTTGCAAGGTATGAAATTGAGCTCAGCTCAATGTCCGACCACGGCAAAAGATAAAGAAGAGATGAGTGTCATCCCCTATGCTTCAGCCATAGGATCTATTATGTATGCCATGCTGTGTACCAGACCTGATGTAAACCTTGCCGTAAGTTTGGTAGGAAGGTACCAAAGTAATCCCGGCAAGGAACACTGGACAGCGGTCAAGAATATCCTGAAGTACCTGAAAAGGACAAAGGACATGTTTCTCGTTTATGGAGGTGACGAAGAGCTCGTCGTAAAGGGTTACGTCGACGCTAGCTTCGACACAGATCTGGATGACTCTAAGTCACAAACCGGATACGTGTATATGTTGAATGGTGGAGCAGTGAGCTGGTGCAGCTGCAAGCAGAGCGTCGTGGCGGGATCTACATGTGAAGCGGAGTACATGGCAGCCTCGGAGGCAGCACATGAAGCAATATGGGTGAAGGAGTTCATCACCGACCTAGGAGTCATACCCAATGCGTCGGGGCCAATCAAACTCTTCTGTGACAACACTGGAGCTATTGCACTTGCCAAGGAGCCCAGGTTTCACAAGAAGACAAGGCACATCAAGCGTCGCTTCAACTCCATTCGTGAAAATGTTCAAGATGGAGACATAGAGATTTGTAAAGTACATACGGACCTGAATGTAGCAGATCCGTTGACTAAACCTCTCCCTAGGGCAAAACATGATCAACACCAGAATTCCATGGGTGTTCGATTCATAACAATGTAACTAGATTATTGACTCTAGTGCAAGTGGGAGACTGTTGGAAATATGCCCTAGAGGCAATAATAAAAGTATTATTATTATATTTCTTTGTTCATGATAATTGTCTTTATTCATGCTATAACTGTATTATCCGGAAATCGTAATACACGTGTGAATACATAGACCATAATATGTCCCTAGTAAGCCTCTAGTTGACTAGCTCGTTGATCAACAGATAGTCATGGTTTCCTGGCTATGGACATTGGATGTCATTGATAACGGGATCACATCATTAGGAGAATGATGTGATGGACAAGACCCAATCCTAAGCATAGCGCAAGATCGTGTAGTTCGTTTGCTAGAGCTTTTCCAATGTCAAGTATCTTTTCCTTTGACCATGAGATCGTGTAACTCCCGGATACCGTAGGAGTGCTTTGGGTGTACCAAACGTCACAACGTAACTGGGTGACTATAAAGGTGCACTACAGGTATCTCCGAAAGTGTCTGTTGGGTTGACACGGATCGAGACTGGGATTTGTCACTCCGTATGACGGAGAGGTATCACTGGGCCCACTCGGTAATGCGTCATCATAATGAGCTCAAAGTGACCAAGTGTCTGGTCACGGGATCATGCATTACGGTACGAGTAAAGTGACTTGCCGGTAACGAGATTGAACGAGGTATTGGGATACCGACGATCGAATCTCGGGCAAGTAACATACCGATTGACAAAGGGAATTGCATACGGGGTTGCTTGAATCCTCGACATCGTGGTTCATCCGATGAGATCATCGTGGAGTATGTGGGAGCCAACATGGGTATCCAGATCCCGCTGTTGGTTATTGACCGGAGAGTCGTCTCGGTCATGTCTACATATCTCCCGAACCCGTAGGGTCTACACACTTAAGGTTCGGTGACGCTAGGGTTGTAGGGATATGTATATGCAGTAACCCGAATGTTGTTCGGAGTCCCGGATGAGATCCCGGACGTCACGAGGAGTTCCGGAATGGTCCGGAGGTAAAGAATTATATATAGGAAGTGCTATTTCGGCCATCGGGACAAGTTTCGGGGTTATCGGTATTGTACCGGGACCACCGGAAGGGTCCCGGGGGCCCACCGGGTGGGGCCACCTGCCCCGGGGGGCCACATGGGCTGTAGGGGGTGCGCCTTGGCCTACATGGGCCAAGGGCACCAGCCCCAATAGGCCCATGCGCCTAGGGTTTCCAAAGGGGAGGAGTCCCACTAGTGGAAGGCACCCCTAGGTGCCTTGGGGGGGAGGGAAACCTCCCTTGGCCGCCGCCCCCCTAGGAGATTGGATCTCCTAGGGCCGGCGCCCCCCCTTGGCCCTCCTATATATAGTGGGGGAAGGAGGGCTTTTGATCTATGCCTTTGGTTGCCTCCTTCTCCCTCTCCAACACCTCCTCCTCCTCCATAGTGCTTAGCGAAGCCCTGCCGGAGTACTGCAGCTCCATCACCACCACGCCGTCGTGCTGCTGATGGAGCCATCTTCCTCAACCTCTCCTCTCCCCTTGCTGGATCAAGAAGAAGGAGGCGTTACGCTGACCGTACGTGTGTTGAATGCGGAGGTGCCGTCCGTTCGGTGCTAGGATCTCCGGTGATTTGGATCACGTCGTGTTCGACTACATCATCCCCGTTCTTTGAACGCTTCCGCTCGCGATCTACAAGGTATGTAGATGCATCCAATCACTCGTTGCTAGATGAACTCATAGATGGATCTTGGTGAAACCGTAGGAAAATTTTTGTTTTCTGCTACGTTCCCCAACACTGACCCCCTGTACCGAGGAAGCTGCCGTTGAATGTGGTCGTGAACGACCAGTGCAACCACCACAAGATCTTCATCATCCGACGATGAATCGTCCGATGGACAAAGGAAGTGATGGAAGAAAAACTCATCTCCACTGTCCATACCTTTGTGAGCAAAATGTCGAACACCTTGCGGTCATGGTGGCAAAGAGGCTGCGATGATCACCTCGACGCAGCAGTGGTGATTGCCGGCCGGCTACTGGCCGCTCTGGAGCTCCTGTCGGAAGCTGCCGCGGCCGCCGTGGTACGTCGCTGGCGGTCGTGTCCTCTCTGCCACCGGCAAAGACGGCGACGGCCAAACCTCCTCCGATCGACGGCCAAAACTACGGCGAAAGCTCGGGCGTGTTGGCGGCCATGTCGACACATTGTTTGGTATGGACGCCCGTGGCAGGAGGTGGCCAGAGAATAGCAGCGGCGCCGGCGGGGGCGGGGTGGGGAGAGGGGTGGAGGCGATGGAAGCGAAGGGACTGCTAGTGTCCCCGACATGTGGGCCATGGGAGGACAAGGGCGTGTGGCGAGCCCGTCCGCGCGATGTCCGTTTGACCCCAAACTCGGCACAAGTTTGAGCCGGAAATGGGTCGAAAACGAACGGAATCCGGACATTTATCCGTTTGGGGCCGCGCGTTGGACCGCCCTATTCGTCCGTTCTACCCCAAACGGACACACCCAGACAAGATGATGTCGCGCGGTGGAGTTGGCCTTAATGTCCCATTTTCCATTCACGTGTAGCAAAATCAGCCACTCAGTGAAGCTTGCAACGCTCCTAACCCCATACATGATGATCAATCTCCCCGTTGGCATGCGCGGGATCCAGTGATACCTTCAAATCTGCACACTAGCTGTTTCCTATCCTCCACACAAGCTCATTTTTCACAAGTCCCCGAGACTCTTATTTGGCTCGGGAATCTTTGGAATCGTTAGCAGGCCCACGTGTGTCTTGCGAGCAAGGCCTGAAATCCCAAAGGTCTAGACCCCCGGCACTGCGGGTAATATGTGCTAATCTTCTTCTTTTTTTGCGGGTAACATGTGCTAATCTACGCCTCGATCCGCCTCTTATTTGTTTTATGCTGACAAAACAAACACCACAACTGACAGTGAGGAGCTGCATCCTCTTTCAGTTTTCAGCTAACGTACATATTCTAAGGTAACAACAAGGATTTCGCAAGAAGAAAGGTTGTTAAATAATAACTTATAATCATCTCGTATAAAAAGACACTGAACATTTGGAATAAAAGATGTGACAACATAAACAAAGTATCTCTTGAAAATGCATCAAGCAGACCGACAACATTTACACAATGAGCTATCAAAGGGATCAGACATCCACATATCATGTATGTGCTTGTTATTGCCGAAAAACCTGTCAGTAACATACTTTATTTTGAAATCAAATTGCGCATCACAAGAAGCTCTATTATCCAGTTGTAGCCGCTTATGCTGGTTGGCCATCCATATCTCATTGCAGCTAGCACGATAGACACCAAATTTCATTGCCTTGAGCACCCTTGCATTCAACACGAAGAATTATGCAAAGTCAACATCCCGTTTCATGCCTTGGTAGTTGTATAGTACTATTTCTCTTAGATGGAGGTCAAGGCATTCGATAGGATCAACCAGCGTGTCATGTTGCGGCACATCTTCCATATCCATGTTAAGATGCAACTGCAAAAGAAGAAATTTAAGTACAGTGACCATTTATGTTACAATAAACAATGCAAAAATTTTGCAGGAACAAAAAGAGTAATTTCCTTATGGCTAGCATCTAACCACATCTATATTGGACAACTTTTAAATTAAAAATACACGATTGTTTTAACTTCAATGCTCTTCTAGATGCAGTTTTTATAACTATATTTGTCGTCGTCAATTTGAGGAATACTACTACAGATGTATGTCCAAACTAGGCATCTAGAGATATGTATGATTGATCAAAATTAAAACAGTTTTGAATTGCTTTATATAACTCCATGTAATTTTACACGTTTCTTGCTGGAGTGGTCAACATTTCGCAACAAAGATTGCATCCAGGGAAAGCATCTAAGGAATCCGACAATTGCATCCAGATTGGGGCCCATAGACTCTAGAACCAAGACCTTCACCGTTCGCACCGACTTGGTGAAACTGACAGAGATCATCTCCTGGGAAAACCAAAACACACGATACACATCAACACAGAACAAACTCCAATGAAAAAAAACAAATGCATCACCCAAGTTTCAAGAGAAAAAAGATATTTCATATCAGAAATATACCTTGATGATTATGGTTCCAATTAGAAGCTTGGAGATTTGTCTAGTCAGGTAGCCCAATACCTTCAGTTTCGGTGCCATGATGACCTTGATTGTCATTGGGACGACATATTGAGCAAATGGGATCAATCTTTCAAGACAAGGCGCATCCTCGATAACAAGTTGGCCGCAAACTAAGATAGCAATACTGCAGAGAGTGGGCGAGACGATCCGAATGTTGGGGAGCCCGGTGATCCATTGAAGCTCAAGGCTCTGAAGCGCAGTGCAGCCGGCGAGGAGGCGGTGGAGGGCTGACTCGGAGATGGTGATGCGGGAGAGCTTGAGCTGCTCCAGCCGAGGGAAACAGACGTAATCAATGTCGGGAACATTACAAGCGCGGATGCTGGCGACGCGCAGCGTGGTCGCGAAACGGAGCACAGACGGTGGCAGCTGGCTTGGCAGACTAGAGCCGTAGAAATTGAGCTCCTCGAGCCCATCAAGGGCGGGGGACCGGGACCAACCGTCGAACATGGCCTGGCGGTCGCGGCACAGGCAGATGCCGCCTACGCGGAAGGAGAGGCAGCGTGCGGGGCCATGGTGCACATTATTAAGGGGGATTTGTTACCTATGTTCCATGATCTGTTCTCTGGATAGCTTCATTTGTTTCACTTGAATTTTGGAACTATCACTTTGCTTCCTAAGAAAACAGATGGTGTGAGAATTGAGCAGTTCAGGCCGATCTGCCTTCTCAATGTTAGTTTCAAAATCTTCACAAAGGTCGGGACTAATAGGCTCACATAGATTGCGCATTCTGTGATGCAACAGTCCCAAACTGCTTTCATGTCGGATAGAAACAATGAAGGGGTGGTTGTCCTTCATGAAACGCTCCATGAAATCCATTCTCTAAAATTAGACGGAGTAATTTTTAAGGTGGATCTCGAGAAAGCGTACGATAAAGTCAAATGGCCATTCCTCCAACAGGCATTGCGTATGAAAGGTTTTGATGAAGCCTGGTGCCGCCAGGTTAAATCGTTTACGCAAAAAGGGAGTGTTGGAATTAAGGTGAATGGCGATATTGGTCATTACTTCCAGAACATAAAGGCCTAAGACAAGGAGATCCGATGTCTCCTATCCTGTTTAACATTATGGTTGATATGTTAGCACTTATGATAGGAAGGGCTAAGGAGAATGGTCAAGTAGGTGGCTTGGTACCTCATCTTGTTGATGGAGGTGTGTCCATTCTTCAGTACGCTGATGATACAATCATCTTTATGGAGCATGACTTGGCTAAGGTGAGAAATATGAAGCTGGTGTTATGCCTTTTCGAACAATTGACCGGGCTAAAGATTAACTTTCACAAGAGTGAGTTGTTCTACTTTGGTAGAGCCAAGGATGAACAAGAGGCTTATAGGCAATTGTTTGGGTGTGATTTGGGGGCGTTACCTTTTTCTTACCTAGGTATACCAATCCACCACCGTAAGCTGACAAGCAGAGAATGGAAGTGCATCGAAGACCGATTTGAAAAGAAACTGAGTTGCTGGAAGGGCAAGCTCATGTCGTACAGAGGCCGACTAATTTTGATAAATTCGGTGCTCATGAGTATGCCTATGTTTCTCTTGTCGTTCTTTGAAGTCTCAGTTGGAGTCGGGAAAATACTGGACTTTTATTGATCGCGTTTCTTTTGGCAGGGTGATGAACTAAAAAGAAAATACCGGCTAGCTAAATGGGATATCATCTGTAGACCGAAAGGCCAAGGGGGTCTTGGTATTGAGAATCTCGAAGTTAAGAACAGATGCCTTCTCAGTAAGTGGCTGTGGAAGCTATCCCATGAGACTGATGCCACATGGGCGCAAATACTTCGTAGCAAGTACCTTCAGACCAAAACTTTGTCACAAGTGATAGTTAGGCCGACCGACTCGCCTTTCTGAAAAGGACTGATGAAAGTCAAACAATCCTTGTTTAATAGGACAAAGTTTATTATTGGCAACGGTACTAGTACACGGTTCTGGGAGGATACTTGGCTCAGAGAGACACCCTTGGCCATTCAATACCCGTCTTTATATCGTATTGTTCAACGTCGTGAGGTGTTCGTTGCAACGATATTTCAATCTATCCCCCTTAATATTCAGTTTAGACGGTCGCTACCGGACAATCGATGGGAAGAATGGCTCCGTCTTGTTAGGTGACCGATGGAGGTTCAGCTTTCCCAACAACCCGATGAATTACGCTGAAAGCTCACTAGGTCTGGAGTATTCACAGTTAAATCAATGTATATTGATGTTATCAATTCGAGCTTCATTCCTACCTCAAAGCATGTTTGGGCTGTCAAAGTTCCTTTGAAAATAAAAGTGTTTATGTGGTTTGTGCATAAACAAGTAATTTTAACCAAGGACAACCTGACAAAGCGTAATTGGACACGATCTACTAGGTGTAGTTTCTGTGATCGAGATGAGACAATTAAGCACCTTTTTCTTGATTGCCCGTTAGCCAAAGTTCTTTGGCGGACAGTCCACATTGCTTTTAATATTACTCCACCGAATTCTGTTAACACATTATTTGGGACATGGCTTAATGGGATTGAGCCTGACTTAGCGAGACATATTCGTGTGGGAGTATGCGCTTTGCTGTGGACTATCTGGAATTGCAGAAATGATTTGGTTTTTAACAGAACATCACACTTTCATTTTGTGCAGGTTATCTTTCGAGCCACGACATTGATCCGTTCGTGGTCGCTACTCTCTCCGATGGAGGCCAGGGAGCATTTGGTTACTGGATCTATCCGCTAGGAGATGGTAGCTCAGGATATCTTCAACTGGTTTGGATGGCGGTCATGTAATAGGATAGGCAATTAGTTTACCTATCTCTCTTTAGCCAGCCGGTTGTGGCGTCCCTTATTTGGCTAGTTTGTCTTTCTAGCCTATTTGGCTCTGAGTGAGTTTTTTTTTCAGTTGGAGACTTTGAGACCTTGTTGGAACCTTATTTATTTGTTTAATAAGATGGCCGTATGCATCGTTCTGATGCAGAGGCCGGGGTGACCCCCTTTTCCAAAAAATATGGTGCGCGTCGAGGATCTTAGAGACAATGGCGATGCGGTCATGCTCCCACCCGGAGAGGAGGTGGCTGACGACGAGGTTGAGCGGGGCGGAGCGCCAGAGATGGCGCCACCGCGATGACAGAACGGTTGTCTGGCCGACGTCCTTGGTATCGGGGAGGAAGGAGAGGATGGTATCGAGGATCTCGTTGGGGAGGCGGTTGATGAAGTCGAGGCTTGTAACGTCACCGCCGTGCCTGATCGTCGGAGGTCCTGGCCCGTCCCGCCGCTTTGAAGCCGCCGCCTCATCATCCATCGCCGCCGCTGTCACAAGAATCCAGCGAATTCGGTTGGAAGTTGGGAGTCCCGGTGCTTTGATCAATGTGGAAATATTGATTCGGTACGGTGCGTCCTCAAGAAGAAGAAAAATATTATCTTCTCGTGTTGGCCATGCCGTGTTGGTCCACACCCTTGATTTTTTTATTTGCAAAACTATCTCTATGTTGTGCCATCTAATATATAAAACTGTTATTCATTCATGCATTAACTGTTCACTTGTCTTGAAGTTATATCGGAACTTGTTGTCTTGCTGCCATATACGTTGTGGTCCAGAGTTTGTAATGGATTCGACCAAACAGGTTGAAGTGACCTTGCAATACGCCTTTCTCCAACACCCTTCTCCCCCGTGTCGCTAGCAGTCGACCCCCTCCCCCCCACTTCTCTCGGCGTCGGTCTATGACGTTTTGGCGGTGGTGCGGTAGTGGAGGCTCACCCTTGCGATGTGGGTGGTCGGGTCCGGTCGGTCCCGTGACCTTGTGGTAGTGGTCTCTTTGACGCATGGGTTGCTCCCATGGGATCAAGCCAAGCTGGGCAGGGCGCGGGTACGGGTGTACGACTGTGCAAGACTCGGGCGACTAACGGTGATGGTTCTTGTGCTGGGATTTTAGGGGTGGGGTAGTGGGCCTTGGGGTGTGCCCTTGGTCGGATCTGGCTTGCTACCCCAGCGGTTCGGCGTGTGCTGGTGCGACCCTGACAGGGTAGGCAAGAGCGTCACGAACGTCGGCGATTCATGTTCGGTGTCTAGTCTCGCCGGTGAAGGGTTGGATCTGTTAGAGTTATATATATATATATATATATATATATATATATATATATATATATATATATATATATATAGGGAAAATCCATCCTACCACCCGGTGACAGTTACCCCACATGTCTCATATACTACCATGTGGTACTATATATACTATTTTATTATTTTAAATATGTTCATATACTGTATCTAAGATATTTCAAAGCAAGTTACATGCAAAAATTGCATATGAGCCCATAGTTTTTGTTATATTTGAAAAATACATACATATTTGTACGTAAAAATGAGCATACTCAAAAAATGATACATACTACCTAAAAATTAGTATATATACTACCTAATCATTGTTATATACTACATACTACACGTACATACTCTCGGTTTTGATAGATATTACATACAACATACAAAATGCAAGTGGTGGTAACTACCACTGCTTGTAGGAAATATTTGTCCTATATATATATATATATATATATATATATATATATATATATATATATATATATATATATATATATATATATATATATGAGTTTCTGAGTTTCTGTCCTCTACAACATTCACTTATTGCTATTTCTTTAAGTTGCTTTTTCTGCTAAGTGAATGTGATTGGACCCTTCCCCCTCTATGCTATACTCAACCCAATTTATTCACAAATTCTTCATGTGTGTTCTATTTGAAACTCGTTCAAAATCTTCACTGTGTCCTTGTCAACTGAAGAATTTGCGAACGGAACTTTTAACTTATTTTATCTAAATTTTCGGCTTTGTCGCTCAAACCGTTTCACATTCCACAATAACACTTATCTATTCACCCACGATCTCACACGATCGCCAACTCTGAGTACGTGGGTGGCACATGTCAAGCGAATGAGAAGGGTCAGGGGCACGTTCGTCCAATTTCTTCAAGCGAACAGTTTTTCACCGTGGCTATAAATACCCCTCCCCTTCATCACTTCTCTTTTACTCCGCTCGACCTCACTCCAGCTCGAGCTTCTCAAACCCAAGCGCCGCCGCTACTTCATCGTCGCTGGTGAGGAAGAGCTTCACTGCCTCGACCTCGTCGCCGTCGTACTCGTGCCGGCTGTGGATTTCTTCACTCCGCCGCCACCGTAGCTGTCTTCCTCAGCCGAGTTAGGGTGTGGAAGATCTGAACTGACGAACTTCACTTCTACACTTCCCAGTTCGTCGTGTTCTTCGTCCAGGGTAACTAAAAGTTACTTTTACTGCCCTGTTTGATTCAAATGATTTCTACAAAATTTTCAAACGTGTTTTTCTTCAAATCCTCACACACTAAAACACCTCACATGTCATATGTTCTTGATTCGTTTCTCTAAGAAATATTTTTCTTCATTATTCCTCAATTGTGTGGATTTTTGATCTGTACAACTCTGGAACCTAAGACAAAGAATGCTTAGTGAAATTTTTCAAGACTCATCTGGTCAAATTCCTCAAACTTGTTGTTTTTGCAGAACCTTCTCAGAACGCATATGACCTCTCCAAATTCCTCGCAACTATACTCTGTTCACATGTACTCATGTCTGCTGCTGAATCACTAGGTTCTCATCAACTTAACTCATTTGCAGTGTTCCTCGAAAAAAAGTTGCACACCTCTTCAGAAAATTCAGTTGTTCATGTTCCTCATCTAAAGAAAATGGCTGACGATAAGAAGCCACAGAAAGGAGGAAAGAGGCCTGAGGTCAACACATCGTTTGAAATCCCTAATGACATTTATGCTGGGTACTGCACACCCCTTGAGGAGGACAAAAATCAATGCAAGGTGCGCATTCAAAAGATTGAGAGGAGATGGGCACGAGAATGGAGGGAGTACAGATATGTCACTCCCAAGTACATGAAGAAATTCGCTGTTACCCCTCCATGCTCAAGACCTCCATTGGCACTTGGCCAAGTAGCTGATCCCACTAGCGTCAAGCGCAGTGAGGACTATCCTGAAGAATGGGCCAAGCGCCAGGACAAATTGGCCAAACAGGCAAAAGAAGCAGTGAGGAAATTTAATGAAGACTCTGCTGCTGCTGCTACCACTGCTGAGGCCTCTGCAAGCAAGCCAAAGAAGGCCATGGAAAAGAAGCCTGCTCATAAGCCAAGTGCTTCACCCTCAATGCCCTCACGGCCAGATTCTTCAAAGCCCTCACGACCAACTCCTCAAGCTGCTCCCGCTCCTCCAAAGTCTTCAGCTCCTCCACCAAAGTCCTTAGCTACTCCGACCAAATCCTCAACACCTGTGCATCTGGCCACATGCCAAAGGACAACATGCATCTCTATTGCCTCAGGAGCTTCTGCTAGTTCCTCAGCTGCACCAAATTCTTCAACTGGCCCCTCTCTACTAAAGACAAAGGCCACTGCTGGATGTGGCTCTCGCCCAAGTCCTCACAAGAAGCAGGTCGCGTTCCAAGTGCCATCTGATGAAGACGAAGCTGATGATGAGGAACTTGCCGAAATCATCAGAGACAGGCGGCTCAAGGCCGCTAGAGCCAAAGGCCCAAATGTGCCTCTTCTTTTGGATCCCAAGTTGATCCTTGATTACATCGATCTCTGGCACAAGGACCCCAACACCCCTATGCCTGATTTCAAGCTGACTCCTGGCCAAAGTCATATGCTGACTGCCTTCATCCAAGAAGAAAAATGGATATTTGAAAAGGCCAGGCAGATCAAGAAAGCGCAGTACAAGAAGGAGCGCTTTCTGAAGAAAAAGGTCGTCTCTATGACAATTGAAGAACTTGTCACTATTCAATCAGAGATCAAGAAACTCAATGATGAATTTGACGTATACCATGCTGAATGGCTTGGAGCCAAAGTCAGGTTTGTGAAATTGACTGAAAAGTTCACTTCCAATGTTGCAGCCCCAACACAACAAGAAAATCCTCAGGCTGAAGCATCTGCTCAGCCGACTGAAGAAAATGCCAGCACTACTGATGATATTCAGTCTGCTAAAGAAACTCAAAGTTCCAGGGCTGATGACTGCATTCCAGCCACTGAAGAAATTGCCAGGGCAACCACTAGTGTTGCGCCTGAAGAAACTAAAGAAGCCAGGGCAACTGCATCAGTTGTGCCTGAAGAATTTGAACCAAATTCCTCTGCTCCTCCTGCGCCTTCACTAACTCCGATCCTTCCATCTGCAACAGATGTGAAGAAAACCAAGGTTGCAGAGCATGCATCAGTGAAGAAAAGGAATGCATCAACTTCATCAGATTCTTCAGCTCCGAAGAAGATGAAGCCACTGACTAGTTGAAAGTGCGTTATATCGACTAGAGGGGGGGTGAATAGGCGATTTTTATGAAATTCTTCACTGAGGAATTTGCTAGTGAGGAAATTCCTTAGCGAAGAACTACTTGCAGCGGAATAAGTACTCAGAAGTAAACATAACATAATACATGCATGGTCATCATGATGAAATGAAGACAAACACAGAGTACAGAAAGCGTAAACACATGATAGCCCAAGATGAAGACAAACAGAATGAAGAAATTGGACTGAGGAAATTGAGAAAGTCTTCAGTCAGAGTCTTCAAACACAGATATGAACAAGCAACCAACACAGTAATGAGGAAATGTAAGTGTTGAGGAAATAGAACCAGTCGGCTTGGTGAAGACAATGATTTGGTAGACCAGTTCCAACTGCTGTCTCAGTTGTACATCTGGTTGGAGCGGCTGAGTATTTAAACTCGAGGACACCCAGTCCCGGACACACAGTCCTCACCGTATTCTCCTTGAGCTAAGGACACACAGTCCTCGCCCAATCACTCGTGGCAAGTCTTCAGGTGACTTCCGAACCTTCACAAACTCAGTCACTCGGCGATCCACAATTCCTCTTGGATGCTCTAGACCATGACGCCTAACCGTCTAGAAGAAGCACAGTCTTCAAAGGTAACAAGCATCAGATCCACGCAGGATCAATCTCTTCAGTGATGCTCAATCACTTTGGGTTTATAGGTGTTTGGGTTTGGGTTTTGGATTTTCCTCACTTGATGATTTTCGCTCAAAGTCCTCGGAGGATGGGATGCTCACAAATGACAAGTGTCAGTTTCTCTCGGAGCAGCCAACCAGCTAGTGGTTGTAGGGGGAGGCTATTTATAGTCTAGGGAGCAGCCCGACATGATAAGACATAAATGCCCTTCAATGATATGACCGTTGGATAGATAAGATATTTTCGGACAGCTGGTGCGTAGCACAACAACGGTCGGAAATTTGAGGTACTAATTCCTCAGGGCTATCATGTTCCTCACTGTGTAGGCAATCCGCACTGGCGAATTCCTAACTAAGTCCTCAGTGATCAGAAGAACAGCGTCTCTATCATTGAAGAATATGACTGAACTGTATGAGATTTCCAATGGCTTCACTCGAAGGGATTGGTAGGTGTAGGATTTGAGTTGAGCATCACATGGAAATTTTTCCTTAGTATTTCCTCGACCCCCTTTAACAGTACGGTGTTTCCTATGACTCAAGAAAGAGAAAATGAAACTATGAAAACAAAAGTCTTCACGCTTCATGTTCCTCGAATGAATACCAAGTCTTCAAGGTCACACCAATTTCTTCACTTTCAAATTCTTCAGAAAGTCTTCAGAATATCAAAGTCTTCAGTCGAAGAACTTCATTTTTAGGGGTCGACTTTCTCTGTAAATATCAAACTCCTCATAGACTTATAGACCTGTGTACACTCATAAACACATTAGATCCTTAACCTATAAGTCTTCAATACACCAAAATTACTAAGGGGCAGTAGATGCACTTACAATCTCCCCCTTTTTGGTGATTGATGACAATATAGGTTAAGTTTTCAACGGGGATAAATATATGAAGTGTAAATACTGATATTGAGGAATTTGATGGCAAGATATAGAAGAACTCCCCCTGAAGATGTGCATAGCGAGGAATTTGCTTTTGAAGCAATGCACACTTGAAGAGTTGAATCATGGAGATCTCCCCCTATATCTTGTAATTCATACACGCATTTGATATATAGCATGAAGAATTTGAAATTCATGATGAAATATGGTGACTGATGTAATTCAGCATGTGTGCGATAAAATTAACGAGGAATAAGCATGCAGAATAGCATAGCAGAAGTATGAGACCACCATCGGGTTTAGGTTTACAACTCAATCCAATAAAAGTTTCAGAAGAACGAGAGTTGTAACTTAGCAAAAAAATGTTGTATATGGGCGATAAAGTAGACCCGCTTGAAGACTAACTCAAATTTCTCCCCCTTTGTCATCGAATGACCAAAAGGATCGAAAATGAGGACTAACGCCCCTGAAGATAATCAAGTTGATGGAGGAGCGCCAGCGTTGTCGGGGTCGGTTGTTGAAGTAGGGCCTGCCGCAGTGTCATCCAAGTCTTCATTTTCATCAGTGCACGCGATGAAGAATAGGAGCTGGCCACCAAAGAAGGAACCTTGACCTTCTTGTATTTCTTTGGAGGAGGTGCAGCCCAGTCAAACTCTTCTTTAAGACCCATTTTCTTCAGATCTTCAGCACTGTAGACTTGAGACAGAATAGCCGAGGTGCGGTTGAGGGTTTCATGGAGGTAGTAGTGGTTTTCCTTCACTACATTGTGTGTTGAAGTCATGTTGTGAAGAATTGAACCAAACTGACACTTGACCCATTTGTGATTGCGATCAACCTTCTGATGAAGACTGAGGAGTAACTCACGATCAGTCATCACCCTGGGTGCTGTGGCTTGAGGATTTTGCTTGGCATTGTTGGCGGCAGAGTCATGTGTGGCAGAGTCATCATTGGTGGAATAGGATGCAGCCTTGCGAAATTGACCATCCAATGGACGAATGCCTTCAATTGGAGGCAAGTAGATGCAGTGGTTCAGAGTGTCAGCCTTGTAATTGAGTGAAGACCTTGTCCTGATGAATCTCATAATCCATGGCGCATAAGGCTTCAGCTCAAACGGTGACATAGCAATATTGGCCAGAGTCCTCATGAAGAAATCATGGAAGTTGACGGGAATGCCATGAATGATGTTGAAAAGCAGATTCTTCATGATGCCAACGACTTCTTCATCATTTGAGTCGTGGCCTTTGATAGGACTCATTGTCTTCGACAGAATGCGATAGACAGTCCGAGGCACATACAGTAATTCCTTGACGAGGAAATTGGTTCGAGGGGCCTGCCCTGGCTTCAAAGGCTTCATCAAAACTTGCATGTAGTGATTTGAAAGCTCAGGTTCACTATCGACACGACGTGAAGCTTCAAGGGGAGGACTGAGTGGTAGGGCACGAAGCAATTCAGACGCTGGTGCCTTGTGATGAGTTTTTTCAGACATCCAGTCGAGCACCCATGAATTCACATCTTCAGAGTCTCCTGTGATGTGCAGCGTTGCGTAGAACTGAAGAATGAGTTCTTCATTCCAATCACAGATGTCAGTGCAGAAGTTAAGTTGCCCAGCGTCATGAAGAACACTGAGGACTGGCTCGAAGCACGGCAGAGACTCCATATCCACGTGAGGAATATGTGCATGATCGAAGACTTTGTCTTTGTTGAATAGCACTGAGGAATAGAAATTTTCTTGACTAGCAGTCCAGAAACGCCTCTTCCTTATGCGAACAGAGTCATATGGGTTGTAATCGGTGAAGAATACGTGCTCGCCAAAGAAGTCTTCAGCCTTGAACTTTTGCTTCCTTGAGAACGGATCCTTTGGCTTTGGCAGAGGGGTGTCAGTGAGTTGCATCACGACCTCAGGAATCGCGATCAGGTTCATCGGTCTGAGGAATTTCTGGTTTCTCCTTAGGTGCAGTCTGAGTTGTCACATTTTCAGCAGCAGCAGTTTCTTTAGCATTTGTGGCTGGTATGTCTTCATGGACATACGAGGTGGGATGAGTTTCTTCAGAGCCCAATTGAACTGTTGGTGCAGGGGAGTGAGGAATTTGCTGTAGTGGGGTGAAGAGTGGAGAATTGGGATGCTGACTATCCCAAAAGTCATCATTCATCACTGGTGTTGTGCTTCCAATGTCCACGTCTTCATCATCGATTTCTTCAACACCAGCCTCTTCAGCAGTAAACTGAGGCATTGGTGATGATACCACTGGGGTTGAAGGGATCGTATCCACTTCAATTTCCTCATCAATCTGCTCTGACGAAGCAGCAGATTGAGTTTCTTCATCAGATCCGCTTGGGATCTCATATTCTTCACCAAAAGGAACAAGGTCCTTTGATGGCATGGTGGAAATTGGAACAACATCGATCGGATTTGCAAAAGAGCTGGTCATAGGCTTCATCTTCTTTGGGGCTGAAGATTCTGAAGCACTTGATGCTTTCCTTTTCTTCACTGCAGCTCGCTCTGCAGCCTTGGTCTTCTTCACATCTGATGTAGATGGAAGGATAGGAGTTGGTATAGGCGCGGGAGGAGCTAAGGAATCTGTTTGAATTTCCTCAAGCGCAACTGATGCAGTTGCCCTGACTTCTTCAGCTTCTTCAGGCGCACCACTAGTGGATGCCCTGGCAATTTCTTCAGCAGCTGGAATGGAGTCATCAGCCCTAGAACTAGGATTTTCTTTAGCATCCTGAAAGTCATCAGCAGTGCTGGCATGTTCTTTAGTGGGCTGAGCAGAAGCTTCAGCTTGAGGAACTTCTTGTTGCGATGGGGCTGTAACATTTGTGATTTTTTCAGTCAGTTTCACAAACCTGACTTTGGCTCCTTTCCAATCAGCATAGTATGAATTGAATTTGTCGCTGAGGGTTTTGATGTCAGACTGAATTTTGATGAGTTCATCAGTCGACATTTTGACCACGTTGGTCTTCAGAAACTTCTCTTTCTTGTACTGGGCCTTCTTGATCTACCTGGCCTGGTCATACTTCCACTTCTCCTCTTGAATGAAGTGAGTCAGCATGTGATTTTGACCAGGTGTTAACTTGAAGTCAGGCATAGGTGTATTTGGGTCCTTATGCCAGAGATCAATGTAATCAAGGATCGCCCTTGGATCCAAAAGCAGTGGCACAGGTGTGCCTTTGGCTCTAGCGGCCCTTTGTTGTCTATCTCTGATAATGTCCGGAAGTTCATCATCATCAGCCTCATCATCTTCAGGTGGCTCTTGGAAGGCGACCTGTTTCTTCTTAGGACTTGGCCGAGGACCTCGTCTCGCAGTTGTCTTGGTCTTCAGTAGAGTGGGGCCAGATGAGGAATTTGGTGCAGCTGAGGAACTTGCTAAGACACCAGAGGCAATTGAGATGCCTGCAGTCCTTTGGCACGAGGCCAGATGCATAGGTGCTGAGGACTTTGTCGGAACAGCTGAGGACTTTGGAGGAACAGGAGCATCTTGAGGAATTGGTTTTGAAGATTTTGAAGTTCCTAGCCGTGAGGGCGCAGCTGAGGAACTTGGCCGTGAGGGCAGTGTTGGTGAAGCACTTGGCTTACGAGCAGGCTTCTTTGCCATTGATTTCCTCGGCTTGACAGAGGCCTCAGTGGCAGCAGTAGCAGCAGCAGCAGAATCTTCGTTGAATTTCCTCACTGCTTCTCTAGCTTGTCTTCCAACTTGGCTTGACGCCTGGCCCATTCTTCAGGGAAGTCCTCACCGCGTTTGACGCTAGTGGGATCAGCCACTTGGCCAGGTGCCAATGGGGCTCTTGGGCACGGAGGGTTGAGAGCGAATTTCTTCATATACTTTGGAGTTACATATATGTACTCCCTCCATTCTCTTGCCCATCTCCTTTCTATCCTCTGAATGCGCACCTTGCGCTGATTTTTGTTCTCTTTGCCAAACTTGGCTTCATCAGGTGTGCAGTATTCTTTATAAATGTCCTCAGGGATCTCAAAAGCAGTCATGACCTCAGGTTTCTTTCCTCCTTTATGTGGTTTCTTACTGTCTGCCATATTGTTCAGCTTTGAACAATCGAATTCTCTGAAGAAGTATGCAGTTTTCCTTCGAGGAACGCTGCAAATGAGTTAAGTTGACGAGAACCTAGTGATTCAGCAGCGGACATGAGTACCTGTGAACAGAATATAGTTGCGAGGAATTTGGAGAGGTCATATGCGTTCTCAGAAGGTTTTTCAAAAAGAACAAGTTTGAGGAATTTGACCAGATGTGTCTTGAAGAATTTCACTAAGCGTGCTTTGTCTTAGGTTCCAGAGTTGTATAGATCAAAGATCCACACAACTGAGGAATCTTGAAGAGAATAAAGCTTATAGAAATGAATCAAGAGCAGAAGATTTGTGAGGTGTTTTGTGTGTGAGGATTTGAGGAATAAAACACCTTTTGAAGATTTTGTAGAGAAACTTCGAATCAAAGAGGGCAGTAAAAGTAACTTTTAATTACCCTGAATGAAGAACACCACGAACGGAGAGGTGAAATAGTGAAGTTCGTCGGTGTAGATCTTCCACGCCCTAACTTGGCGGAGGAAGACGACTACGGCGACGACGAAGGTGAAGATTTCCGCGGTCGGCGCGAGTACGACGGCGACGAGGTCGAGGCAGTGAATCTCTTCCTCATCGGCGACGATGAAGTAGCAGCCGCGCTAGGGTTTGGGAAGCTCGAGCGGGAGAGAGAGATCGAGCGGAGTAAAGGAAGTGAGGAAGGGGTGAGGGGGTATTTATAGTGGCAGTGAAAAACTGTTTGCCCAAAGATTTGGGACGAACGTGCCCCTGACCCTTGTACTTCGCACAACATGTGTCACCCATGTATAGAGAGGTGGAGATCGTGTAAGATCGTGGGTGAATAAAAAATTCATCGTGGGATGCGGAACGGTTTGAGCGGCAAAATCGAAAATTTGGATAAGATTAGTTTTAACGTTCCGTTCGCAATTTCTTCAGCTGACAAGGACACAGTGAAGATTTTGAATGAGTTTCAAATGGAACATATATGAAGAATTTGTGAATAGATTGGATTGAGTATAGCATAGAGGGGGAAGGGTCCGATCACATTCACTTAGCAGAAAACACCAACTTGAAGAAAAAGCAATAAGTGAATGATGTAGAGGACATAAACTCATATATATGTATATATATAGCCAATGAAGAAAAACGACGAAACAAGTGAAGATTTTGCAAAGTTGAAGAATTTGAACAACTGAGGAATTTCAAACTGAGGAAAAACTCAAATTGAAGATTTTCAACTTTGGTGGTGGCGTGACCCACCGTATAAGAATGCTGATTTCAGACACCGCGTACAATTGTCGTAGGGTTCTGAGAATCAAATTCTTCATTAATTTCTTCACACTTAGAGTGTTATTCTTCATTGATTGAAGAAAAACGTTTCATGTGTTGCACATCTAAGTCATCGATGTTGCATAAGTGTTAGGATGAGTGCCTTTTCAAAGTACATTCGAAGACTCTAAGATATTTAGCTCACAATGCAACTTGCTAAATCTCTTCTCATCCAAGGGCTTTGTGAAGATATCGGCTAGCTGTTCTTCAGTCTTCACATGCTCAATAGAAATGTCTCCCTTCAACACATGATCGCGAAGAAAATGATGACGAATCTGAATGTGCTTTGTCTTCGAGTGCTGAACTGTGTTGTGAGCAATCTTAATGGCGCTCTCATTGTCATAGAGGAGAGGCACATTCTTCACGTTGATGCCATAGTCATTGAGTGTTTGCTTCATCCATAGCAGTTGAGCACAGCAAGAACCAGCAGCAATGTACTCAGCTTCAGCAGTAGACAGTGATACGCAGTTCTGTTTCTTCGAGGACCAACAGACCAAGGATCGTCCGAGGAAATGACAAGTACCAGATGTTGACTTGCGGTCCACACGATCACCAGCATAGTCAGAGTCAGAATATCCAATGAGATCAAAATCCGAGCCCTTGGGATACCATAATCCTAGTGTTGGTGTGTGAGCTAGATATTGAAGAATATGCTTCACAGCCTTATGATGTGATTCCTTCGGTGCAGCTTGAAATCGGGCACACATGCAAACACTAAGCATTATATCTGGCCTAGATGCACATAAGTATAATAAAGAACCAATCATGGAGCGGTATACCTTATGATTGAAGTCAATACCATTTTCATCAGTGCATAGTTGACCATTGTGGGCATAGGAATTTTGATGCCTTTGCAATCTTGCATGCCGAATTTCTTCAGGACATCCTTGAGGTATTTCTCCTCAGATATGAATATGCCATTGTGCTGTTGACGAATTTGAAGACCTAAGAAGAATTTCAACTCTCCCATCATAGACATTTGATATTCTTCACTCATCATATAGGCAAATTCATCACTATAATGTTGGTCAGTACAGCCAAAGATGATATCATCAACATATATTTGGCACACAAACATTTCACCATCATAAGATTTAGTAAAGAGAGTAGGATCGAGTGAACCGGGTGTGAAGCCATTCTTCATGAAGAATTCCTTCAAAGTATCATACCACGCCCGTGGGGCCTGCTTGAGGTCATAGAGGGCCTTATTGAGTCTGAAGACTTTGTCAGGATTCTTTGGATCTTCAAAACCTGGGGGTTGAGCAACATATACTTCTTCCTCAAGCTTACCATTGAGGAATGCACTTTTCACATCCATTTGATATAAGATGATATCATGATGGTTAGCATAAGCAAGCAATATCGAATAGCCTCAAGTCTAGCAACAGGTGCAAAAGTTTCATCGAAATCAACTCCTTCAACCTGTGTGTAGCCTTGAGCTACTAGTCGTGCCTTATTCCTCACCACAAGCCATTTTCATCTTGCTTGTTGCGGTAGATCCACTTTGTGCCAATGATGTTATGCTTGCGAGGATCTGGACGATTGACCAGTTCCCAGACGTTGTTGAGCTTGAACTGATGTAATTCTTCTTGCATGGCCTGAATCCACTCAGGCTCCAGAAATGCTTCATCTACCTTAGTGGGCTCTGTGATAGAGACAAAAGCAAAGTGCCCACAAAAGTTAGATAGATGTGAAGCTTTTGAGCGTGTGAGAGGACCTGGTGCTCTAATGTCATCGATGATCTTCTCCACTTGCACTTCTTTTGCAACGCGAGGATGAGCTGGTTGTCGTTGAGGAATTTGATCAGCATTTTCTTCAGCATCAATTTCCTCAGCATTTTCTTCAGGTGCATCAGCTCGACGTTCTTCACGTTCTGGAATGAATTCTTCAGCAGATTCTTCAGTAGGAATGACATCTTGAGTAGCCTTGTGCTTGATAGAATCCTCAGGTGCTGGTTCATCTAACACAGAAGGTAGGTGCTCTCTTTGCGAGCCATTGGTTTCATCGAACTGCACATCTACAGTTTCAACAATCTTGTGAAGAACATTGTTGAAGACTCTTTAGGTGTGCGATTCCTTTCCGTAACCAAGCATAAAACCTTCATGTGCTTTCGGTGCAAATTTAGAGTTGTGATGAGGATCTCTAATCCAGCATTTAGCACCGAAGACTTTGAAATAACTCACATTGGGTTTCTTGTCAGTGAGGAGTTCATAGGTAGTCTTCTTGAAGAATTTGTAAAGATATACTCTATTGATGATATGGCACGCAGTATCAATTGCATCAACCCAGAAACGACGAGGTGTTTTGTACTCATCAAGCATAGTGCGAGCCATCTCAGCAAGAGTCCTGTTCTTGCGCTCCACGACGCCATTCTGTTGAGGAGTATAAGGAGCAGATAACTCATGAGTAATACCAAGTTCATCAAGATAGTCATCGAGACCCGAATTCTTGAACTCAGTGCCATTGTCACTTCTGATGTGCTTGATCTTCACACCAAAGTTGGTTGAAGCCCTCGAGGAAAATCGTTTGAAGACTTCCTGCACTTCATGTTTGTAAGTAACAAGGTGTACCCATGTGTAACGAGAATAATCATCAACAATAACAAAGCCATATTGAGATGCTTCATTTGAAACAGAGGAATAGTGATTAGGACCAAAGAGATCCATGTGAAGCAATTCAAAAGGACGAGTAGTGGTCATGATAGTCTTCGCTGGATGCTTGGCCTTGGTCATCTTTCCAGCTTCACAGGCTCCGCATAAGTGATCCTTGAGGAATTTGACATTCTCAATGCCAATGACATGCTTCTTCTTCGCAAGCGTGTGCAAATTCCTCATGCCTGCATGACCAAGTCGTCGATGCCATAGCCATCCTTCTGAAGCTTTTGCAAGTAGGCACACGGCTGGTTGTGAATCCTGCAGAGAAATCAACAATATACAAGTCTCCTCTCCTAAAGCCTTCGAAGACTTTGGAATTGTCAGCTTCCATAATCACAACACAACGATACTTGCCAAAGACAACAACCATATCAAGATCACAAAGCATTGAGACAGACATAAGGTTGTATCCTAAGGACTCAACAAGCATGACTTTGTCCATGTGTCGATCCTTTGTGATAGCAACCTTACCTAGACCCAATACCTGACTTTTGCTTTTGTCAGCGAAGATGATATGCTTCAGATGTGATGACGATAAGGGAGCATCCATCAATAGATTCTTGTCACCAGTCATGTGATTTGTACATCCACTATCAAGGACCCACTCAGTGGCTTTGGGTTGATCATCCTGCAGATGAATTAGTGCAACTTACGAACCTCATATACTTCAGCAGTGAAGAATATGATATCACAATTCATCAGATCAATTTCATCAAGCAGTAAGACAGATAAAGCAGAGTGAGGACGTGAGAAATGAAATTCATTTCTTCATGATTAGCCTGCGTCCTTTCAGGCAATTTGTCAGGTCCCCAGCAAATTCTTCAGACGTTACAATACGTCTGGAGACCTGACCCTGCAGAAGAGATTAGTTCTTTTTCTTCACCACCCACATCTGAAGGGGTGGCAAAGAGTTCATCACTCTGCGAGCTCCATATGAGAATGGTGGCATAGAGGCCAAACCATTTCGTTTCACATAAGAGGGGTTAGGGTAAGCATATGAATAAGCAGAGAAATTCTTTGAGGACTTATGAACATAATGATTAGAAGAATAATGCTCATATTCATAGCCCTTGGCTCTTCCCTGCGAAACAGAGTTGTTAGCACGATGATGTTCATATGAGGACTTTGATCCTTTTGAGGAATTTGATCCACGTGAGGAATTTGGTCCGTATGAGGACTTGGATCCATATGAAGAATTTGGTCCATATGAAGAATTTGATCTGGGGTTCCTATTCTTCACAGGTGGTGTCATGAGGACATTCACCTGAAGACTTTCAAGGCACCTTTTGGGAACCCAGATTTTCTTCATAGGGGAACCGTTCCTGCAGTTAGTGCCAACATATCTAGCAAATACTTCACCATTCTGATTTTTGAACAGTTTATAGTTGGAGTCAAATGACTCATCAGAAGAATGAGAAGATTCACATGTATAGCCAGATAAATTAGATGGATCAACTGGAGGTCCCTTTGCAGCAACCCATGAGGTTTTGGGGTACTGCTCAGGCTTCCAATATGTACCATCAGCATTGAGTTTCCTCTCAAAGGCAATACCCTCTTTCCTAGGGTTCCTGTTGAGGATCTGCTTTTTAAGCACATCACAAAGAGTCTGATGCCCTTTGAGGCTTTTGTACATGCCTGTCATGTACAATTCCTTCAGCCCTGCATCGTCAGTGATACTAGCAATGTCCTCAGATGAGGAATTAGTGATAGCAGAGGCAGGTGAAGAATTTGTAACATTAGAAGCATTTGAACATTCAGGTGAAGAATTAGCAGATTCTCGTTCAATGCATTTCAAACATGGAGGAAGAAATTCTTCCTGAGTAGCGCTGATTTGTTGAGCAAGTAATGAATCGCGCTCCTTCTGAAGATCTTCATAACTCACTCTTAGCTTCTCATGATCAGACAAGAGAGAGTTATGTTGATCTTGAAGGGAGTCATACTTAGAATGAAGTCTCTGAAGACTTTCAGCTAAAGCTTTTGACTGATCCATTTCTTCACCCAACATATCATCGCTCTTACTAAGCATTTCGTGAGCCTTTTCCAAAGCTCTTTGTTGTTTAGCAGCAAGGGAAGCAAGTTTGACATAACTGGGTCCAAATTCATCACCAGATTCATCATCACTGGATTCAGACAGATATCATTCAGTTACCTTTTCACCATCTGCCATAAGACATGGTGAGGAGGATGATGATTCTGGTTCAAATGTCATTGACTTGAGAGATTCCTTGAAGTCCTCAAACCAAGGATCATGACAGGTTCGATGGCCTTCATAGACATCGGAGAGACGGTCCCAGATAAGCTTCGCATGATCGAGATGCATGACGTTCCTGAACTGATTTCGAGACAGACAGGAGCAGATGACGTCCTTCGCCGTGAGGTTGAGAAGGGTGTACTTGCGAATGTCATCAGCTTCCGCCATCTTGCACAGATCGGTCAGACCAATCTCAGTGACGGTCCACAGCTCGCTGTTCATCGCCATGAGGCGCTTCTTCATCATGGCCTTCCACTTGGGATACTCGTGACCGTCAAAGATAGAGCATGTCACTTTCTTCATACCTGCGGTCGACATAACTAAAACTCCAGGCGGTTAAACCAAAATCACATAGAACAAGGGAGTACCTTGCTCTGATACCAATTGAAAGTGCATTATATTGACTAGAGGGGGGGTGAATAGGCAATTTTTATGAAATTATTCACTGAGGAATTTGCTAGTGAGGAAATTCCTTAGCGAAGAACTACTTGCAGCGGAATAAGTACTCAGAAGTAAACATAACAGAATACATGCATGGTCATCATGATGAAATGAAGACAAACACAGAGTACAGAAAGCATAAACACAGGATAGCACAAGATGAAGACAAACAGACTGAAGAAATTGAACTGAGGAAATTGAGAAAGTCTTCAGTCAGAGTCTTCAAAAACAGATATGAACAAGCAACCAACACAGTAATGAGGAAATGAAAGTGTTGAGGAAATAGAATCAGTCGGCTTGGTGAAGACAATGATTTGGTAGACCAGTTCCAACTACTGTCTTAGTTATACATCTGGTTGGAGCGGCTGAGTATTTAAACTCGAGGACACCTAGTCCCGGACACACAGTCCTCACCGTATTCTCCTTGAGATAAGGACACACAGTCCTTGCCCAATCACTCGTGGTAAGTCTTTAGGTGACTTCCGAACCTTCACAAACTCGGTCACTCGGCGATCCACAATTCCTCTTGGATGCTCTAGACCATGACGCCTAACCGTCTGGAAGAAGCACAATCTTCAAAGGTAACAAGCGTCAGATCCACGCAGGATCAATCTCTTCAGTGATGCTCAATCACTTTGGGTTTGTAGGTGTTTGGGTTTGGGTTTTGGATTTTCCTCACTTGATGATTTTCGCTCAAAGTCCTCGGAGGATGGGATGCTCTCAAATGACAAGTGTCAGTTTCTCTCGGAGCAGCCAACCAGCTGGTGGTTGTAGGGGGCGGCTATTTATAGCCTAGGGAGCAGCCCGACATGATAAGACATAAACGCCCTTCAATGATATGACCGTTGGATGGATAAGATATTTTGGGACAGCTGGTGCGTAGCACAGCAACGGTCGGAAATTTGAGGTACTAATTCCTCAGGGCTATCATGTTCCTCACTGTGTAGGCAATCCGCACTGGCGAATTCCTAACTCCTTAGTCAGAACAAAGTCCTCAGTGATTAGAAGAACTGCGTCTCTGTCACTGAAGAATATGACTGAACTGTATGAGATTTCCAATGGCTTCACTCGAAGAGATTGGTAGGTGTAGGATTTGAGTTGAGCATCACATGGAAATTTTTCCTTAGTATTTCCTCGACCCCCTTTAACAGTACGGTGTTTCCTTTGACTCAAGAAAGAGAAAATGAAACTACGAAAACAAAAGTCTTCACGCTTCATGTTCCTCGAATGAATACCAAGTCTTCAAGGTCACACCAATTTCTTCACTTTCAAAGTCTTCAAAAAGTCTTCAGAATATCAAAGTCTTCAGTCGAAGAACTTCGTTTTAGGGGTCGACTTTCTCTGTAAATATCAAACTCCTCATTGACTTATAGACCTGTGTACACTCATAAACACATTAGATCCTTAACCTATAAGTCTTCAATACACCAAAATCACTAAGGGGCACTAGATGCACTTACACTAGTTCGTTTGACAACCCAATTGATGCTATTCCTATTTCATCCATGCCATCAAAGGACCTTGTTCCTTTTGATGAAGAATATGTGATTCCAAGTGAATATGATGATGGCAATCCTTCTGCTGCTTCGTCAGAGCAGTTGGATGGAGAAATTGAAGCGGATGCAATCCCTTCAACCCCACAAGTCTCATCGCCCATGCCTCAGTTCACTGCTGAAGAGGCTGGCGTTGAAGAACAAGAATATGAAGATGTGGACATTAGGTGTACAACACCAGTGCTTAATGATGACTTTTTGGAAAGTCAGCACCCCAACTCACCTCTGTTCACACCACTTCAACAAATTCCTTAGTCCCCTGCCAACACTGAAGTACAAATGGGATCTGAAGAACCTCGTGCAACTCCTTCTATACATGAAGAGATTCCAGCCACTAGTGATGAAGAAAATGTAAATGAAGAATTGAAGACCCAGGCTGCCACTGAAGAAGAAGCTAAAATTCCTCAGCCCATGGAACATGAGATTGCGATTCATGAGGTAGTAATGCAATTGACTGATACTCCTCAGCCCAAGCCAAAGGATCCATTCTCGAAGAAACAAAAATTCAAGGCTGATGACTTCTTCGGTGAGCACGTGTTCTTCACTGATTATAATCCTTATGACTCTGCTTGTCTTAGAAGGAAGCGCTTCTGGACTGCCAGCCAGACCAACTTCTATTCTTCACTGCTCTTCAACAAGGATAAAGTCTTCGACCACATGCACATTCCTCATGTGGACATGGAATCCCTGCCGTGCTTCTCCCCTGTCCTCAGTGTCCTTCATGACGTAGGCCTCCTCAACTTTTGCTCTGACATTGTTGATTGGAATGAAGAACTTATTCTTCAGTTCTATGCAACGCTGCACATCACAGGAGATGCTGACGATGTGAATACCTGGGTTATGTACTGGATGACCAAAAACACTCATTATAAAGCACCAGCCTCTGAATTGCTTCATGCCCTGCCAATCAGTCCTCGCCTTGAAGGTGCTTGTTGCCTATACCAAGAGCCTGAGCTCACTGCTCATTACATGCAAGTGCTTATGAAGCCTCTGAAGCCCGGTCAAGCCCCAAGGATCAAATTCCTCGTGGAGGAATTTCTATATGTGCCAAGAACAGTTTATCACATTCTGACGAAGACAATGAGTCCTATCAAAGGCCACGATTTGTCTGACGAAGAAGTCATTGGAATCATGAAGAATCTGCTATTCAACATCATGCATGGCATCCCTGTCAACTATCACGATTTCTTCATGAGGAGTCTGGAAAATGTTGCACTCTCTCCATTTGAGTTGAAGCCTTATGCTCCTTGGATTATGAGATTCCTCAGAACAAGGTCTTCACTCAACTACAAGGCTGATTTTCAGAATCACCTCTGCTACTTGCCCCCAATTGAAGTCCTCAAGCGGACATATTCCTCAGCTGATGAAAAGGGCAAGGCACCAGTGATTATTGATGAAGGCATTCGTCCATTGGATGGTCAGTTTCGCAAAGCTGCATCTTATTCCACCAATGATGACTCTTCCACTCATGATTTTGCTGCTAATGCATCCAAGCCAAATCCTCAAGCCACAGCTCCAAGAGTGATGACTGACCGTGAGCTTCTGTTTAGTCTTCACCAGAAGGTGGATCGAACCATAAATGGGTTAAGCGTCAGTTTGGTTCTATTCTTCACAACATGACTGCTACACATAATGCAGTGAAGAAAAACCATTACTACCTCCATGAAGTCTTCGATCGCACCTGGGCTATTCTGTCACATGTATACGGTGAAGAAGGTCTGAAGCAAATGTGTCTCAAGGAGGACTTTAACTGGTCTGCACCTCCACCGAACAAATACAAGAAGGTCAAGGTTCCTTCCTTGGTGGCCAGCTCATATTCTTCATCGCGCGAAACCGACGAGCATGAAGACTTGGACGACACTGCGGCAGGCCCTACTACGAAAAACGACCCCAACAATGCTGGCGCTCCTCCATCAACATGATATTCTTCAGGGGCGTTAGTCCTCATTTTCGATCCTTTTGGTCATTCGATGACAAAGGGGGAGAAATTTGAGTTAGTCTTCAAGCGGGTCTAACTATATGGGCGTTTTTTTGCTAAGTTACAACTCTCATTCTTCTGATGACTTTGTTGGATCGAGTTGTAAACTTAAACTCTATGGTGGCCTAATACTTTTGCTGTGTTTTTCTTCATGCTTATTCCTCGTTAATGTTAATGCATGCATGATGAATTACTTCAGTCACCATATTTCATCATGAATTTCAAATTCTTCATATTATATGTCAAATGCGTGTATGAATTACAAGATATAGGGGAGATCTCCATGATTCTACTCTTCAAGTGTGCATTGCTTCAAAAGCAAATTCCTCACTATGCACATCTTCAGGGGGAGTTCTTCTATATCTTGCAATCAAATTCCTCGTTATCAGTATTTACACTTCATATGATCATCCCTGTTGAAAACTTAACCTATATTGTCATCAATCACCAAAAAGGGGGAGATTGTAAGTGCATCTAGTGCCCCTTTGTGATTTTGGTGTATTGAAGACTTATAGGTTAAGGGACTAATGCGTTTATGAGTGTACACAGGTCTATAAGTCTATGAGGAGTTTGACATTTACAGAGAAATTCGACCCCTAAAAATGAAGTTCTTCGACTGAAGACTTTGGATTTCTGAAGACTTTCAGAAGACTTTGAAAGTGAAGAAATTGGTGTGACCTTGAAGACTAGGTATCCATTCGAGGAACATGAAGCGTGAAGAATTTTGTTTCCGTAGTTTCATTTTCTCTTTCTTGAGTCATAAGAAACACTGTACTGTTAAAGGGGGTCGAGGAAATACTAAGGAAAAATTTCCAAGTGATGCTCAACTCAAAATCCTACACCTACCAATCCCTTCGAGTGAAGCCATTGGAAATCTCATACAGTTCAGTCATATTCTTCAGTGACAGAGACGAAGTTCTTCTGGTCTCTGAGGAATTTGTTCTGACTGAGGAGTTAGGAATTCGCTAGTGCGGATTGCCTACACAGCGAGGAACACGATAGCCCTGAGGAATTTGATACTCAAATTTCCGACCGTTGCTGTGCTATGTGCCAGCTGTTCCAAAATATCTACCCACCTAACGGTCATATCATTGAAGGGCATTTATGTCTTATCATGTCGGGATGCTCCCTAGGCTATAAATAGCCACCCCCTACAACTACTAGCTGGTTGGCTTCTCCGGGAGAAACTGACACTTGTCATTTGAGAGCATCCCATCCTCCGAGGACTTTGAGCGAAAATCATCAAGTGAGGAAAACCCAAACCCAAACACCTACAAACCCAAGTGATTGAGCATCACCAAAGAGATTGATCTTGTGTAGATCCAACGCTTGTTACCTCTGAAGACTGTGCTTCTTCCAGACGGTTAGGCGTCATGGTCTAGAGAATCCAAGAGGAAATTGTGGATCGCCGAGTGACCGAGTTTGTGAAGGTTTGGAAGTCACCTGAAGACTTACCACGAGTGATTGGGTGAGGTCTATGTGACCTTAGCTCAAGGAGAATACGGTGAGGACTGTGTGTCCTCAGGTTTAAATACCTAGCCGCTCCAACTAGACGTACAACTGAGACATCAGTTGGAACTGGTCTACCAAATCATTGTCTTCACCAAGCTTACTGGTTCTATTTCCTCAACTCTTTCATTTCCTCATTAATGTGTTGTGTGCTTGTTCATATCTGTTTGAAGACTTTGACTGAAGAATTTCTCAATTTCCTCAGTTCAATTTCTTCAATCTGTTTGTCTTCATCCTGTTTTATCTATGTTTACACTTTCTTTACTCTGTGCTTGTCTTCATTTCATCATGATGACCATGCTTGTGTTCCGTTATGTTTACATCTGAGTACTTATTCCGTTGCAAGTAGCTCTTCACTAAGGAATTTCCTCACCCGCAAATTCCTCAATGAAGAATTCATAAAATTTGCCTATTCACCCCCCCTCTAGTCGATATAACGCACTTTCAGGAGGGGGCGGGGAGATAGATATTTCCGCGGTGGCAAAAAAATTTCATTCGGTGCCGCGAGAAACTGGCGTGCAAGTGTGGTTCAAGCGGGCTCGGTGGACTGTAGACGACGAAGCTTCCTGCGTAAGCCAGACAATACGGTGCGCCAAGATATTTTATATCGCATCCCACACGATTCTTCCTAGTAAACTGTTTGTGGTATACCTCATTTTTTCATTATGTTTTGAAAGACAAAATGGTGTTACGGAGGGAAAGGATGGTGTTTGAATTGCTAGAACATTTACGTATAGTGATCATGCAACTAGTACATGAGTGTCGTGTTTAAATTTGGAATTATTCCGGGTTCGTTTGGCATTTTTATGCATTAGTTGAGTTTCTAGGCATTTAATGTGCATAATTCAAATTTGAACTACAAGCACATGTTCCAATGCACCAAAGTTTGCTGAAAAATCACATGTGTGTCTTTGGGTGAATTTATAGGTCCCATGCAAGAAATGGGAATAAGATTCAAACCTCTCGGTGTCGTGGCTCGGCCAGAATGATTGAGAAACATGGTTTTTTAATTCCTGTAAATCCAGAACACGGCTGAAAATCATGAAACTTGGCATGGTGTCATGACCTGGCACCAACATGTTGCAGTAAATTTTTTGGCCGAATTGGGACAAGCTTTGGTGTAAGCTTCTTGCAAACCGGAGCTTCCATCAAGAAGGCTCCAGTGCACAAAAGTTGTTTGAAAAATCGCATGTGTGTCCTTGGGTGAATTTCTATGTCCCATGCAAGAGACGGGAGTGAAATTCAAACATCTGGGCATCGTGCCTCAGCCGGAAAGATTGAGAAACTTGGTTTTTTAATTCCTGTAATTCCAAAACACGGCTGAAAATCATGAAACTTGGCATGGTCTCATGACATGGCACCAACATGCTGCGGTAATATTTTTGGCCGAATTGGGACAAGCTTTGGTGTAGACTTCTTGCAAACCGGAGCTTCCCTCAAGAAGGCTCCTGATTCCGAGAGGGAACGTGTCACCTCCGTGTGCGAAACAACATATGTACAGTACCTTCTCCCGCGTTAATTTTTTTACACAGGCAGATTAGACCAAAATAGAAGTATCGTGCTAAATTTTGGAATTATTCCGGGCTTGTTTTGCCTTTTTATACATTAATTGAGTTTTTGGGCATTTCATGTGTATAATTCAAATTTGAACTACAAGCACGTGCTCCAGTGCACCAAAGTTGTTTGAAAATTCACAGGTGTGTCCTTGGGTGAATTTCTAGGTCCCATGCAAGAGATGAGAGTGAAATTCAAACATCTGGGCGTCGTGGCTCGGCCGGAAAGATTGAGAAACTTGGTTTTTTAATTCCTATAATTCCAAAACACGCCTGAAAATCATGAAACTTGGCATGGTGTCATGCCATGGCACCAACATGCTGCGGTAGTTTTTTTGGCCGAATTGGGACAAGCTTTGGGGTAGGATTCTTGCAAACCAGAGCTTCCCTCAAGAAGGCTCGTGGTTCCGAGAGGGAACGTGTCACCTTCGTGTGCGAAACGACATACATACACTGCCTTGTCCCGCCTTAATTTTTTACACAGCCAGATTAGACCAAATAGAAGTACCGTGCTAAATTTTGGAATTACTCCGGGTTCGTTTGGCCTTTTTATACATTAATTGAGTTTCTGGGCATTTAATGTGCATAATTAAAATTTGAACTACAAGCACGTGCTCCAGTGCACCAAAGTTGTTTGAAAAATCACATGTGTGTCCTTGGGTGAATTTCTATGTCCCATGCAAGAGATGGGAGTGAAATTCAAACATCTGGGCGTCATGGCTCGGCCAGAAAGATTGAGAAACTTGGTTTTTTAATTCCTGTAATTCCAAAACATGCCTGAAAATCATGAAACTTGGCATGGTCTCATGACATGGCACTAACATGCTGCGGTGTTTTTTTGGCCGAATTGGGACAAGCTTTGGTGTAAGCTTCTTGCGAACCGAAGCTTCCCTCAAGAAGGCTCGTGGTTTCGAGAGGGAACGTGTCACCTCCATGTGCGGAACAACATACATACACTACCTTCTCCCGCATTAATTTTTTTACACAGCCAGATTAGACCAAATTAAAGTATCGTGCTAAATTTTGGAATTATTCCGGGCTTGTTTCACCTTTTTTATACATTAATTGAGTTTCTGGGCATTTAATATGCATAATTCAAATTTGAAATACAAGCACAGGCTCCATTGCACCAAAGTTGTTTGAAAAAGCACATGTGTGTCCTTGGGTGAATTTCTAGGTTCCATGCAGGAGATTGGAGTGAAATTCAAACATCTGGCCGTCATGGCTCGGGCGGAAAGATTGAGAAACTTTTTTTTAATTCCTGTAATTCCAAACCTGCCTGAAAATCATGAAACTTGGCATGGTGTCATGACATGGCACGAACAAGTTGCGGTAATTTTTTTGGCCGAATTGGGACAAGCTTTGGTGTAAGCTTCTTGCAAACCGGAGCTTCCCTCAAGAAGGCTTGTGGTTCCGAGAGGGAACATGTCACCTTCGTGTGCGAAACGACATACGTACACTGCCTTGTCCCGCCTTAAATTTTTACACAGCCAGATTAGACAAAATAGAAGTACCGTGCTAAATTTTGGAATTATTCCAGGCTCGTTTCGCCTTTTTTATACATTAATTGAGTTTCTGGGCATTTAATGTGCATAATTCAAATTTGAACTACAAGCACATGCTCCAGTGCACCAAAGTTGTTTGAAAAATCACATGTGTGTCCTTGGGTGAATTTTAGGTCCCATGCAAGAGATGGGAGTGAAATTCAAACATCTGGGCGTCGTGGCTCGGTCGGAATGATTGAGAAACTTGGTTTTTTAATTCCTGTAATTCCAAAACACGCCTGAAAATCACGAAACTTGGCATGGTGTCATGACATGGCACCAACATGCTGCGGTAATTTTTTTGGCCGAATTGGGACAAGCTTTGGTGTAAGCTTCTTGCAAACCGGAGCTTCCTTCAAGAAGGCTCGTGGTTCCGAGAGGGAACGTGTCACCTCCGTGTGTGAAACGACGTACGTACACTGCCTTCTCCCGCCTTAATTTTTTTACACAGCCACATTAGACCAAATAGAAGTACTGTGCTAAGTTTTGGAATTATTCCAGGTTTGTTTGGCATTTTTTATACATTAATTGAGTTTCTAGGCATTTAATGTGCATAATTCAAATTGGAACTACAAGCACATGATCCAGTGCACCAAAGTTGTTTGAAAAATCACATGTGTGTCCTTTGGTGAATTTCTAGGTCCCATGCAAGAGATGGGAGTGAAATTCATACATCTGGGCGTCGTGGCTCGGCCGGAAAGATTGAGAAACTTGGTTTTTTTAATTCTTGTAATTCCAAAACATGCCTGAAAATCATGAAACTTGGCATGGTCTCATGACATGGCACCAACATGTTGTGGTAATTTTTCTGCCCGATTTGCGAAGGCCCACACATTAACAATCGACAAAGTCATTTTGGAACAAGTGTTGTCATGTTACAAATCAGAAACACAAGTATTATTGAAACCGTGGGCGTTTGACTTACCAATTATGTGCGGCCACGCGTCCCCTTTTTTATTGGCTAGGTGGTGTCATGCGGGGTAGCTATTTGAGTACGGGAGGCGTGCGATCAGACCCCTACGCGTGCTCATCGGGAGGAGAGCCCTTTGACCGCTACCCGCCACACACCTCCCTCCCGACGTCTCCATTAATGGCGCTCGAGCACCTGTTCTATGGCGTGGCTATATGTCTCACTGGACTGAGATTTAAGAGAGAAAAATGAAAATATGAAAAGAAAGTTTTGCACGGATCTTGATGTAAGATCCGACGGACCTATATAGCATCGACTGCAACTTATAGCAAGCATGATGAATATAAGGACGATGAAAGTGGATAATAATTGTCTTACATATTTAGAAACATAATTAAAAAAGCCACATGCGGCAACGCCCGAAATACACAAGGGTAAAAGAAGAAGGACTACAACGATCTGGCTTGCTGATCTCTACTTTCTTGATGCGTTGCTGCAGGCCGCGGGAATTAGTCTCCGCGGCGAGCGGCGACGAGCTCTTTCTTGTCCTCAAGATGCTGCTTGAGAGCATCCACGAATTCCTCCACCAGCCTTGTGCGCTCGATGCGCAGCATGGCATTCTCATCCATAAGTTTCTTGATGATGACGCCGGTCCTCTTCAACAAGGCAATGGTCTGCTCCTACTGCTCCGCACTTCCAACGATCTTCGCCCTCAGCAGGTCACGCTCGGCTCGGAGCTTCGCATTGCTCTCATTTAGTTGCCGGATGACATCGGTAGACTGTTAAAACGAGGCTTTTAGGTCATCCTGCAACCTCTACCACCTTTAGATCTGATCTATCTACCTAAGGACGAGGGCACGCATGCGCCTGTAAGAGTCCTCGCCTTCCCGCGAGGCATTTCCCAGGCCACCGTGGCGCGGGAGGACATCTCTGCTGCATTCGCGGCGCAGCGGGACATCTCTTCTGCTTCCGTGGCACGGCCGGACCAGTCTGCTGCATCAACGGCGCGGCGGGTCCTCCGTGCTGCTTCGGTGGTGTGGCGGGACCTCTCTGCTGCTACGGCCGTGCGGCGAGACATGTGGGCCGCTATCACAGCGAGGCGGGACATCTCTCGTGCTCCCAATTCCAGGCTCGCCTCTCCGTGATGGCAATCTCTCGACCCAGAACTCATGCTGGCCATGACGGACGCAAGGGAACAATGATGAATGACTTGTTTGTTTTTTACTTTTTGTGGATGAGCAGTCGAGGAGGAATGACGTTGATCTATCTAACTGTTTCAGTTTGTTGTGCCTAATCGCAAACAGTTCATCCATGTGAAGTGTATGCCATCAATCGCAGACACTTTGATCTGGCTTACCCGTTTATGTTCTGTTGCCTAATCGCAAACAGTTAATCCTTCTGAAGCGTATGCCCTCAATCACACACACCTTGATCTTGCTGACCATTTCTTTTGTGTTGCCTAATCACAAACAGTTCATTCGAGTGAACTGCATGTTGTATATCGCACACACCTTCATCTGGCTTCCCTTTCTTTTGTGTTTCTTAATCACCAATAGTTCATCCGAGTGAACTGTATGCTCTATATCGCACACGCCTTCATCAGGCTGCCTATTTTTGTTGTTCCGCCTCATCGCAAACAGTTCATTGGACTGAACCGTATGCCCTGGATCACACACGCAAATAAAATCTGAACCGTGTTTGATGCATCCTCCATTGCAAATGTTTTGCACCTTTTTTGACGTTTTTACATCCCCATTTGTGATTGATGCATCGCACACAGTTTGGTGAAAGGGTCTCTGATCGTAGTATCACGTTAGCAGCATCCTGCAATAGTGTAAGTTGCACTAATTCATCTACAGGATGATCTACCCAAAGCCACTGAGTGGGTCCTCGATAGTGGATGTACAAATCACATGACTGGTGACAAGAACTTATTGGTGGACGCTCCCTTATCTCCATCACATCTGAAGCATATCACCTACGTTGACAAAGGCAAAAGCAAGGTATTGGGTCTAGGTAAGGTTGCGATCTCAAAAGATTGACACATGGACAAAGTCATGCTTGTCGAGTCCTTAGGATTCGACCTCATGTCAGTCTCAATGCTTTGTGATCTTGATATGGTTGTTATCTTTGGCAAGTATCGTTTTGTTGTGATCATGGAAGCTGACAATTCCAAAGTCTTCGAAGGCTTTAGGAGAGGAGATCTGTATATTGTTGATTTCTCTACAGGACCACAACCTGCTATATGTCTACTTGCAAAAGCTTCAGAAAGCTGGCTATGGCATCGACGACTTGGTCATGCTGGCATGAGGAACTTGCACACGCTCACGAAGAAGAAGCATGTCATTGGCATTGAGAATGTCAAATTCCTCAAGGATCACCTGTGCAGAGCCTGTGAAGCTGGAAAGATGACCAAGGCCAAGCATCCCGCAAAGACCATCATGACTACCACTCATCCATTTGAATTGCTTCACATGGATCTCTTTGGTCCTAATCATTAGTCTGCATTCACCAATTAAGCATTTCTATATGGCTTTGTTATTGTTGATGATTACTCTCGTTACACATGGGTGCATATCGTCACTTACAAACGTGAAGTGCAGGAAGTCTTCAAACGATTTTCCTCGAGGGCTTCAACCAACTTTGGTGTGAAGATCAAGCACATCAGAAGTGACAATGGAACTGAGTTCAAGAATATTGGTGTTGATGACTATCTTGACGAACTTGTATTACTCATGAGTTATCTGCTCCCTATAATCCTCAGCAGAATGGTGTCGTGGAATGCAAGAACATGACCCTTGTTGAGATGGCTTGCACTATGCTTGATGAATACAGGATGCCTCGTCACTTCTGGATTGAGGCAATTGATACTGTGTGCCACATCATCAATAGGGTATATCTCACTGGTGCGCGTCGGTCCTAAACAAACGGTTTTTAACCCCTTTCCGCGATGGCCTTCAGAACTGTCGCCAAGTGAGTGTGTGCAATAGGGGGTCCTTCCCACATGACCCAAAAACCGTCGAGGATATGGAACAGTGATCCAGAGCCCTTCCAAAATGTAATCGTGTGCGATGCAGCACACACTAAATTCTTTCGCACGTGGGGTATCGGTGATTAAGCGTTTCTAATGACGCAGTGAAACCATACGGTCTGTCGTAACGAACCGTTTGGGAAATAGTATGTAAGGCACACGGGCCAACATATGAACTTTGTGTGATTTGTGCCCTATCGCACATGAGTTTTCTGCATAACCCGTCTGCCATGCTATACTCCAGCGCACACGTTTTCCAACAATTACCATCTGCGATAATGTTCTATCACAAACGGTTTAGGAGCCCCTTCGCACACATACAAGTACTGCAGACCTTTTGTGATTTTTTAGGTATCACCGACGGTTGCCGCAAGAGTGACATGTGCTTTTCGTTTGGGATCCCACATGTTTCCTAAAAAAATATGACTGGGATTGTATTTTGCATTGGGCATGGTTTACTCCCAGTTCTCGTGTGTGATAACGCGATATCACAAACGGTTCCGGAGAACCTACACACACGTAGTAGCGCTGCGAATCGTTTGCGGTTTGCTGTGTATCACCGACGGTTCCAATACGATTGACATATGCTTTCTAATGTGGATCACACACACTCATTTAGTTGAACCGTGTGCGGAGCAATTTCCAGGTTAAAACAAAATAATACCATTTTGAATCAGAACACAAAAAGCAAATTCGCCACAATATTCAATTGAACAAATAAACAAAAATATCCCATTTTGAATTGGTGTGGAAAAAGCAAATTCGCCACAATATTAATTTGAACAAATAGTGTCCACATGAAGAACATTCATCAGATTTCGCAACAATTGCAATTGAACATATGGTAGCTAAATTCCAATGATTTGTCCACACATATATGCATTACATAATTAATCATAGTGTATGAAGTACGAAGACCTCATCAGATGGAAAACAATGGATCCATGCGTTATATGTTTAGCGGCTAACTCTTACTCAATGTTTCAGGAGAACGCATGCTGAAATCTTCATTATCACCAGTGGGATTGATGTAGTGATCCAGGAAGAAGTCGCTGATAAATCTCCGAACCATCAGCAATTCTCCAGCCGGGAGTGGTTCAGGGGTCCTCGGTTTTAAGATGAGCTGCAGTATTTTTAAGATGAGAATGTGCCATATGAGTGGAGTAGAATATATTAATTAAGATAGACTTACTGGTACTAATTCGCGAGGATCGTCACAACTATCAGCAGATTTGCAGATGGAGATCATGTGTCCGCAAACATAGTATCCACAAAGGTTGGTCCCTTTTTCTTGCTGAGGACACTGGAATTTTTTGTACAAAATTAGTCATGTATTTGTCATGTTAGGAACAACCTAACCGGTGTTAGATGTATTATTTTTTCTTTGGCAAAATAGAAAGGGGTTTATTTAGAAGCTTGAACATTTGACTAGCGTAAGGGAAGGTATTTGCAGACTATTGGATAAAATTTCCGAAAATAATGGATTTCGGTGTGTTACCGGAGAAATGATCTCGTGCTGCAGAGGTAGTTTCCTCTTGAACAGGTTCCCTGTTTAATTTCCCACAATGTGAGCACACTACAAATGATGATGAATTTTGACAACATCAATTATTGAACCAGATATGAATGCAAACTAATTTCGACATCATAGAATTCAATACCTATCCAAGAATTGCTGAAGATGCATCAGATCCTGAGCGTTTGTTGGCTCTCCAAGAGAATCGATGTAGTAAACTGTGTTCTTGTTTGGAACAATGAATGCCAATATCCAGTGATTGCTACATATTAAGAAAGCCATGAACTTACGAATGATGTCGAAATCTGAAAGACAATCAGTGTATGCGTGGTTGTTTACTTGACTTACCCTTCATGATATGGCCAGAGAAATGATTCTGCATGGGACATGTTTTCAAAGATAAGGACGACCGTGTTAACAGCCCAGTCCCGTCGGTCCTTTTCATGTAATGTTGTGCCATTTGCCAATGCAGGATCTATGAAATACACACTCTCAATTTGTCTTCTCTACGCATTCAATCCCCTGAGAGGAATAAAATGCAGTTAGCTATTTATCATTTACAGCCTTGTATGGAGAAGTTGATCAGAGTTTGTTAAGTACTTACAAAATCACGCATCTAACAAGAGTGGCATCGAGCACGTTGAAGTTGAAGAAGATATGTAAGTCCTCGAAACTCACAATGATGGAACCAGCATCGTGTAGGAAATTATCTCTGTTGTAGTGGACTAGCAAATGGTGATGACCTTCTGACATTTGATCCATGCAATATTCATGTAACTCGCGGTAACTGGAGCTGCACTCATCAAAGTATTCGCCAACAAGAAATGGCTGGCCATGGACGTAATTGCATGCTTCAAGTACGTCTGCTTTTCTTTTAGCAAGCAATAATTCTACTTGTTTATCATCAATGGCGCCAGAAATAATATTACTCCCCGATTCGAACAAGCTGCTGTTAATTTGGTTCTGGGCGATGAGTGCTTTAAGTAAGAGGCAATCGTTCTCTTTCCTCTTCACTTTCCCGCTACCCTTCCTCGTGGTCGGGGGTGTAGCCTTTTTGGCCACTTCCTTCTTGGTACTTGAAGCATTTCTGGCAAAACGTCTGGTTGCCTGCACGGTAGACTACCGACCAGACGGTGAAGCTTGGACGGACTTCTTAGCAGACTGTTTATCTATGCCGGGCCGCTGAGCTGGCGGTGCTGCAGTGACGGACTGTTGGGCTGTAGGAGTAGAGTCATCGGACTGCTGAACATGCGTTGAAGCTATGTCGGGTTTCTGCGCAGGTGGTGCCAACTTGTCGGTGTGCTGAGGAGGCCGTGCCAACGCGTTGGTTTGCTGAGCAGGAAGTGTTGACGCATTGGTATGCTTATCACGCGCCTGAAGACCGACGGACTGATGAGCAGTCGGTTCTAGACCTACAGCCTGCTTAGCAGGCGGTTCCGAAGCATCAGACTGCTTAGCAGTCTGTTCCACCAGGTTGGTCTACTGAGCATGTGCTGCAGCTGGGTCTCCCCCCGTTGCTTCAGCGGCCGGCATCTGAACCGGTGGTGCGTCATCAACAGTTGTAGGCCTTGCCACTAGCTTCTTTGGGGCAGAGGATGACATGGCCTGTATGCCACAAAGTCGGTCCGGCTGATCACAGGTTGATGCATCAGCCCGCGAGAGCTGCTCTGGCAAGGAGAGCGTCACCGGTTGAGGGGCGACAGTGGTTGCTCTTGGCGGGGCTTCAGGAATCTCATCGATGAACTCTATTTCCTTTCGTGGCCATTGGTTGTGATGTAACTGTCAGGACCCCGATCCTAAGCCGCATCGATCTAGCATGTAACACCTCATATCACTTTGTAGCCCCACGCACGGTATTCCCACGGGTGACACCTTACCTGGGCCGGGACCGTTTGCGCCTTTTGGCTCATGTATATGATAGTGTCGCTAGCATCCATATGACAGAGAACCCGGGCCGACATGACTAGTCGTCAACCCAAAGCGGCACTAACCCATGGGGACAGGCATACATGAATCACATCGAGCATGTCGGTCAGCAGCGTGTGAATCCGGGCTGTAGCACTGGGCTAATAGGACTCTGGGAACCCGGGCTATAGCAGGCTAGGCAGGACTCCGGATGTCACTGCGTGATATTTCCCCAAAGAGACAGACACAGGAACGAAGTGAATCACAGGCCGGCCACTCAAGTGTTCCGGAGCAGTAGTGCGGGGCTAGCAGGACTCCGGTGAACCGGCTGTAGCGGACTACTATGGCTCATGGAAGCACATGACTACATTTCCCCATAAGAGAGGCTACCAAGGATAACAACTAGGTTGTCGGATCCCACACATACCAAGCATTTCAATCATACACACAATATGCCCGATATGTGTAAATACAACATGGCATCACAACATAACTCTATGGCTCAAGTATTTATTCATTAGGCTCCGAAGAGCGAGATATTACAAACATGGGTCTCATGACCCAACATACAGAGCATACAAGCAACAAGCACATGCGGAAGCTTAACTTGTCTGAGTACAGACAACTACAAATGAAGAAGGCTGAGAAGCCTGACTATCTACCATATCCTGCCGAGGGCACAAGATCGTAGCTAAGGTAACAAGATAAACGTCGAAGTCCACGCGGAACTACTAGTGAGACTGAAGTCTCTCTGCAAAACATAAAATAAGCAAATGTGAGTACAAATGTACCCAGCAAGACTTACATCAGAACTAACTACATATGCATCGGTATCAACAAAGGGGGTAGTGGAGTTTAACTGCAGCAAGCCAGCTTTGACTCGGTGGCTATCCTGAACTACGACTGCAATTAACTCTTTTGAGGTGGCGCACACGAGTCCACATATTCACCATACCAATACACCACTATGGATCCGCTCCCGTCTTCCTACGAGAACGCCATCCATAGCACTCACACTTATCTTGCGCATTTTAGAGTATCCACTTTCACTTGTCTATGAACTATTCAAGGGGTCCAATTTTCCATATCCGAGGAATCTGGCTATTCGAATAGATAATGATAACCCTGCAGGGGTGTACTTCTTCACACGCGCTCTCGCCACTTACTACCATGTACACGTCATGTACCTCGGCAACCTTCAAGCGGAAGCCTGGCGAGGGAGTCGGCCATGACCAGACTAACAACACAAGTCTCTAGTCCAGGTTTATAGCCTATTCAGGTTCCATCCGCAAGGAGATTCGACCGGGGTGTCGCTCACGGCCCCAAACGATGTGTGCAGGGTTCCCAAGCCCGCCTCGACGGATGGATCTATGCTTGGTACACCGTGCCACGGTGCCTAGTCTGTCCCAAGCCCACCTGTACCGGGTACCACTTGGTAGACTACTAACACTACCTACAAACACCAGAAACTAGTTGCAACTCTTGGACAGAGATCATTTTGATTAATAAGTCGAGAGGGGCCAAGTTACCAGAACCCAATGTGTGGTAGTAACTGTTCATGGATCACAAACACAGAACTCAGTTCCTGAGGACGGCTACAATGAGACAACCCACCATGTACTCCTACATGGCCTCTCACCGCTACCTTTACCAAATTGTGTTCACACACTTAACTCTCAACATTAGGACATGTTCACCACATTCCAATTCATTCCCGATGAATTAGACCCGACTCAACTCTAAGAAGTAGCAGGCATGACAAAAAGCATGAATGAGTAGGCTCATCAGGGCTCAAACAACTCCTACTTATGCTAGTGGGTTTTATCTATTTACTGTGGCATGACAGGTCATGTAGAGGAAAGGGGTTCAACTACCGCAACATGTAACAGTTGAATCGTTGTTGTCCTAATGCAGTAAAAGAGAGCAGGAGCGAGAGGGTGGGATTGTATCGGAATGAACAAGGGGTTTTTGCTTGCCTAGCACTTCTGAAGATAATATAGCTCTTCATCGGTGTCATTGAACTCATCATCGGAACCACGTCTATCAAGAGGGGACAATTACCAGCAAACAAGAGGGAACATAATCAATGCAATGCAACAATATGATGCATGCTATGACATGGCAATATGAATGTGTTTTGGGCTAATGCAAGCTAGAACAGATTGGAATGAGTCCATTTGAACCAAAGATTCAAATGCAAACCCATTTCATGAAGTCATATTAGTGCATTAACTTGATTCACCTAAACAGCAAGGTTAAAGTGTTCTAACATGCATGAAACCAGTACAGATGGATAAATTGGATTTTTCTGATCATTTTTCATATATAAGTTATTTCAATCTGAGCTACGGTTGAATTTATAAGATTTTTAGAAGTTAACACTATTTTCTGGAATTTCCTGTAAAAGAATAAATCCATAAAAGGATTTACTGTGTCAGCCTGGCGTCAGTGTGACGTCAGCGGTCAACAGCGCCAGCCCAGGTCAAACCTGACGGCTGGGACCCACGTGTCAGTGTCTAGTGTTAAACTAAACAGGGTGGTTAGTGGCTAATTAAGCCGGACACGTCAGCCCGCCAGAGTTTTGGCCGGCGGCGACCTCAAACCGCAGCGGCGTTCGTCGGAGTTGCGCCAGAGGCGACGGATCGATGCTACGAGGGCACCAGGAGGGAGCCCATGCCCGCGCGCATGCAGGGGAACCAACGGGAGGGCGCGGGGTGGCTGGAGTTTGCCGGAAGCGAGTTCGTGGCGGCGGTCGGAGTTCGGGCAAGGTTGGGAGTGGGGCTGTGGGGCACGGCGGAGCGAACGGCCGGGTGCTACGGCCTCTAGGTGATGTGCTGAGCATGGTGACGCGCTTCGTGGTGAGCTTGCGCGGCTGTGGCCACAGCTACGCCATGGCCGGCGGCGAGAAGCTTTCGACTGCAGTGGGAACGGAGCTAGGGGACGAGCGTGGGCACGAGAGTAGAGGGGAAAGGAAGAGGGGCTCACGGCAGGTCTGCAGGGGTGGTCGGCGGCCTCGGGAGTGCACTGGTAGTGGCGAATCGACCGACGAGGTGCCTCGGTGGCCGGCGACGAAAACGGCGATTGTGGCGATGAAGCAGCGCGTCTGAGGCCGGGCGGATCGTCGAGGAGGAAGAGGCGGATGAGGCGGAGCTTAGGGGTGTGTCGGAGAGGCTCGGAGATGGCTGTGGCCGTGGGGGAGCTCGTCGGCGGCGACGGCTGCGTTCGGTCGCGCTCGTGGAGGGGACTAGGGGGCGAAGGAGAGAGCAGAGAGTGAGGGAGAGGAGCAAGGGGGTCCAGGGGGTGTCGTGGCGCTCGGGCCCGTCTCCAGCGGTGAGCAAGCAGGCAGGAGGTGGCGTTGCGCACGTCGGGCACACGCCCTCTGCCTACTGGCAGAGGTGGAAGAAGAGCTCGGTGCCCCTAGTGGGCTGGGCCGATTCTCTCCTGGGCCAGGTTAGTAGGTAAGATTCTGCTCTGTTTTATTTTTCTGTTCTGTTTTCTTTTATTTATTTATTTGCCATTGTTTAAATTCAAAATAGAATTTAAACTCATGCCAAATCTTTCTGAAATATTTTATGTTGCAGAAATGGACCTAGCCACATGCCCAGAAATTATTTCAGGAGCATTTGAAGATATATTCTAGTTATATGAATATAAATTCAAATTCAAAATACAATATGATTTAAAATCAGTGACCAAAATTATTCTTCAAAAATGTTCATTATTTTTGGTTTGGATCAAGACCATTGCCAAAAATATCAAACATCAATGAAGAGCATTTTGGGTTCATTGAATGCAATTTTTAGGGTTATTTTCCCTTCTTTTAATTAATCTTTTGAGGCTTTAAAATTTCCTCAGTTCAACTTGTTAGAATTTAGACATGATGCAACACAAGATGCTAGCACTAAGCATTACCCAAACTAGGGATGTGACAACTCACCCCCACTAAACAAGAATCTCGTCCCGAGATTCAAGACGTGAGGTAGGAAGACAGAGGGGACACAAGGCTATCATGATCTTCACGATCCAGATGTCTTTCTCGAGGGTATTGACTCATTGCATCACCTTGATCTCGACTTCTTGCTTTGAGAACTACATCCAACATGACAACAAGAAGAAAGGAAGGATTTTAGGAGAATCGGTCTTCTTGAGGTTCGAGAACTTTAGGATCATCTTAATGATCACAAGATCAACTCACGAAATGAGGCATAGAAACATCTCTAGAGCTGAGAGGCAAAACATGCATCAGAAGCGACCGAAGAAACAATTTGACGAGGGTTTCAAAGTAGCGAGGGAAATTGCCATGATTCCAAAATGGGGCACCTCGGGAGAGGCGTGACTCGTAGAACTATCGTCTTAAGTGGCAAAAAGAATTACTTTTGATCCGTAGATCATTGAAACTCTTCATACCATCTTAAGGCAATTTACAATTGATCGTTTGGAAGAGCTCGAAGAAATGGCATACTCGGATTAGGATGGATGATGTGGACTACCTTGTTCAAGACAATGCAATGGATGACTTTTGCTTATCACCGGAAATGGATGGGACCCATGACAGGACCACTTTGAGGATGATCCCGGACAGCCACTGCTGAGGAGGGCATCCCATGGAAAATTGGCATGATGGGGTGCAAGCTGGGGACAAAATGCAAATGCTAGGAATGTTCCAACCATCATATCTGCCTGAGATTTAGATCTAGCCGGGAATAGGATATTTCAGACGGCATGTCTGGGAAAGAAAGTTTGCAACACAAACCGACGAGATGGCGTTGCGAGATTCTTGAGGAATGAACTAAGATAGCAAGCTCCAAAACATGAGCTGGTTCTGCTAAACACATGTGAAGACGTTGTCCCAGACAAGCATGACCACATAGTAGTCTTATGATAAAACACTACCGAGTTCAGGTGGGGAACCATCAACGAGGATAGCGAAGTCCTAACATAAGTTATGATTCTTAAGAAGGAACTTCTTTTCCTTGAGCAAATCAATCAGTGGCTTTGTGTGCTGGGGATACACATAGAATGAAGGTAGCTAGTCTCACAAACCAATGTATACTTCGCACATGCATAACTGACTTGTGATGATTCCGAAGGAAGCCAAAAACAATCTTTCTCGAACTCACGGCGGCAACTTACACCTAATGCACGTGAACTTGGAGAAAGTCACTCCTTTCATCCAAGCATAAGCTTCATGAACCGAACACGAAGGCATTGCTTACAAAGTTCTCAACACTAGGTTGATGTTCAGCATGAATCATGGGGGAGAAAAAATGCTACTGATGGGCTCAACATCAACTCATCGGAATTTCCATATCACTGGACTTCCACCATCATGTGAACACGATTATAGCATTGGTCAGACCCAAAGATATAATGGTGTATGCTCAAGGGATCAACCACGAGTAAGACAACATTACGAACATCGTTGGTTCTGATTTGATTTGAGGATAGCCCATACTCAAATCAAAGATTGGATAAGGTGATAGGTCCATTAACTGATCACGAGGGTCAATCGATGAAAATACCATGTTTCTTCAACGCACATACAAGATATCCCTTGAGATGAACTAAGTCAGAGAAGCTTTATCTTCCAACTCTCCAAGTTGTTGTTTGGCTTAACCAACTAGCTCAGGGGCATCCAACACGGATTCTTGGAGAATGGGTGGTTTGGAGGAAAACCAACATGATCACGAACTCAACATAGCGGTCAGGTGACAACCTAGTAATACTTCCGAGAAGATATTCGGAACATCACGAACCACCGATATGTTACTAAGCTCGAGAACACTCTTGCTTTTCAGAGCAAGACAATATGATCAAATAAGCAAGGGATTGAATAATCCTAACTCATTGATCGAAGAGTGCACCAGAAATAAGGACTAGGTAGCACGATCAGTCTTAGAATGATAATTCAATAACCAGCACGCTAAGAATGAGAGTATTGTCCATTAACTACCAAGCAATAGAGTTGCTAGGAGTATTGATTTCGCACATCACGGTACACTTGTCGGCATTCCGGTTATAATAACATGGGAACCGAGGAATGAACAATGATGGCGAGAGGTATTACTGCGTCAAGAATTCATAAGAGGTGGTGCAATTCTCATGACACACTTGACATAAAGATGGTAACACTCCAAGGTACAGTAGAGCAAAAGCTGGATTGGCATTTTGATCTGCGGAATACAATTGCTTTGACACAATCCTAGATATGGATGAGGTTCCGGAGTTTGTTTCTCCTATTCATTCTGAAATAGAATGGCTTGACGGACCACTAGAGTAATAGGCATAGACAAATACGATTGCCAACTACTCCTTACTATCAATTGATAGACGAGGGCCAGAAAACAACTAAAGAGGGACAACTCAAAAGAACATCTGATTTTCTGAGTTGTGAATGCATAGATTAGTATGTCGGGCAAAGCTCAACATTTCTTCCGGATAACCCATGCAGAACGGTAGAACTGGCAGATTCACAATATAACAGAGAACTCATCAAAAGCACTCTGGTTGTGATCTTTTGGTTCAAAAGAACTTCTGCCATGACCAGTTCATGGTATTTAGAAGAAGGAAATACTATGGACCTCGAGGACTATCGCAAAGGTTACTAATATCCTAAAGGTACGAGCAACACTATCAACACGAGGTAAGTAGAGTGAATCTTGGGTCAAGAACCCAAGAGAAGAATACCTACTACTAGATGGCATCACGGGATGCTTTCGAGAATGGTGGCCAGAATCATCACACTGGGGATACAAAGCATTGCTAGATTACCAGGTGACTCCCTAAAACACCTAGGGTCATAATAATAGCTCCAACATATATACCGAGGCGATAGAGTACCTCAACGCACCGGTTAGTGTGCTTATTCTGACCAAAAAGGACAACGGGAATGGAAAGAAAGGATATGCAAATGCATCAGACTATTTAGAGACCTGGGATGACTCAGACAGCATAACGGCTGTAAATGCTCAGAAAAGATTTGAGTCATTCACAAGGATTTGCATAGTCACTTAACAACATCATATCAAGGTTCTGGTTCAACTGATAACATACTGAAAGTAGTAGAAACTGAACTAAGACATGAAACTATCAATTCTATAAGTCTATGGATTAGTAACACATCATCCTGATAGATAGATGAGAAGGCCTAGTTCTTAATCCCCGTAGAAAAGAAGAGGATGACTCAGATCAGAAGGGCATAAGGTATAAGGAGTAAAAAGAGCCTTACGTTCCCTTCCACAATCAATTCCCTTATATAAGTAAAGCATTTCTAGACTCAACTTCGACCAGTTTGACTTGGTAATCCTATAGGCAGTCAGGCTCTGATACCAAAGCTGCCAGGACCCCGATCCTAAGCCACATCGATCTAGCATGTAACACCTCATATCACTTTGCGGCCTCACGCACGGTATTCCCACGGGTGCCACCTTACCTGGCCCGGGACCATTTGCGCCTTTTGGCTCACGTATATGATAGTGTCGCTAGCATCCATATGACAGAGAACCCGGGCCGACATGACTAGTCGTGAACCCAAAGCGGCACTAACCCATGGGGACAGGCATACATGAATCACATCGAGCATGTCGGTCAGCAGCGTGTGAATCCGGGCAGTAGCACTGGGCTAACAGGACTCCGGGAACCCGGGCTGTAGCAGGCTAGGTAGGACTCCGGATGTCACCGCGTGACATTTCCCCCAAGGGACAGACACAGGAACGAAGTGAATCACATGCCGGCCAGTCAAGTGTTCCGGAGCAGTAGTGCGGGGCTAGCAGGACTCCGGTGAACCGGGCTGTAGCGGACTACTATGGCTCATGGAAGCACAGGACTACATTTCCCCATAAGAGAGGCTACCCAGGATAAACAACTAGGTTGTTGGATCCCACACATACCAAGCATTTCAATCATACACACAATATGCCCGATATGTGTAAATACAACATGGCATCACAACATAACTCTATGACTCAATTATTTATTCATTAGGCTCCGAAGAGCGAGATATTACAAACATGGGTCTCATGACCCAACATACAGAGCATACAAGCAACAAGCACATGCGGAAGCTTAACTTGTCTGAGTGCAGACAACTACAAATGAAGAAGGCTGAGAAGCCTGACTATCTACCAGATCCTGCCGAGGGCACAAGATCGTAGCTGAGGTAACAAGCTAAACGTCGAAGTCCACGCGGAACTACTAGTGAGACTGAAGTCTCTCTGCAAAACATAAAATAAGCAAACATGAGTACAAATGTACCCACCAAGACTTACATCAGAACTAACTACATATGCATCGGTATCAACAAAGGGGGTAGTTGAGTTTAACTGCAGCAAGCCAGCTTTGACTCGGTGGCTATCCCGAACTACGACTGCAAGTAATTCTTTTGAGGTGGCGCACACGAGTCCACATATTCACCATACCAATACACCACTATGGATCCGCTCCCGTCTTCCTACGAGAATGCCATCCATATCACTCACGCTTATCTTGCACATTTTAGAGTATCCACTTTCACTTGTCTATGAACTATGCAAGGGGTCCAAGTTTCCATATCCGAGGAATCCGGCTATTTGAAGAGATAATGATAACCCTGTAGGGGTGTACTTCTTCACACACGCTCTCGCCACTTACCACCATGTACACGTCATGTACCTCGGCAACCTTCAAGCGGAAGCCTGGCAAGGGAGTCGGCCACGACCTGACTAACCACACAAGTCTCTAGTCCAGGTTTATCGCCTATTCTGGTTGCATTCGCAAGGAGATCCATCCAGGGTGTCGCTCACGACCCCAAACGATGTTTGCAGGGTTCCCAAGCCCACCTCGACGGATGGATCTACGCTTGGTACACCGTGCCATGGTGCCTAGTCTGTCCCAAGCCCACCTGTACCGGGTACCACTTGGTAGACTACTAACACTACCTACAAACACCAGAAACTAGTTGCAACTCCTGGACAGAGATCATGTTGATTAATAAGTCGAGAGGGGCCAAGTTACCGGAACCCAATGTGTGGTAGTAACTGTTCATGGATCACAAACACAGAACTCAGTTCCTGGGGACGGTTGCAATGAGACAACCCACCATGTACTCCTACATGGCCTCTCACCGCTACCTTTACCAAATCGTGTTCACACACTTAGCTCTCAACAGTAGGACATGTTCACCACATTCCAATTCATTCCCGATGAATCAGACCCGACTCAACTCTAAGTAGTAGCAGGCATGACAATAAGCATGAACGAATAGGTACATCAGGGCTCAAACAACTCCTACTCATGCTAGTGTGTTTCATCTATTTACTGTGGCAATGACAGGTCATGCAGAGGAAAGAGGTTCAACTACCGCAGCGTGTAACAGTTGAATCATTGTTGTCCTAATGCAGTAAAAGAGAGCAGGAGCGAGAGAGTGGGATTGTATCGGAATGAACAAGGGGGTTTTGCTTGCCTGGCACTTCTGAAGATAATATAGCTCTTCATCGGTGTCATCGAACTCATCGTCGGAACCACCTCTATCGAGAGGGGACAATTACCGGCAAACAAGAGGGAACATAATCAATGTAATGCAACAATATGATGCATGCTATGACATGGCAATATGAATGTGTTTTGGGCTAATGCAAGCTAGAACAGATTGGAATGAGTCCATTTGAACCAAAGATTCAAATGCAAACCCATTTCATGAAGTCATATTAGTGCATTAACTTGATTCACCTAAACAGAAAGGTTACAGTGTTCTAACATGCATGAAACCAATATAGATGGATAAATTGGATTTTTCTGATCATTTTTCATATATAAATTATTTCAATCTGAGCTACGGTTGAATTTATATGATTTTTAGAAGTTAGCACTATTTCTGGAATTTGCTTTAAAAGAATAAATCCATAAAAGGATTTACTGCGTCAGCCTCGCATCAGTATGACGTCAGCGGTCAACAGCGCCAGCCCAGGTCAAACCTGACGGCTAGGACCCGCGTGTCAGTATCTAGTGCTAAACTAAACAGGGTGGTTAGTGGCTAATTAAGCCGTACACGTCAGCCCGCCGGAGTTTTGGCTGGCGGCGACCTCAAACCGCGGTGGCGTCCGCCGGAGTAGCGCCAGAGGCGACGGATCGACGCTACGAGGGCACCAGGAGGTAGCCCATGCCCGCGCGCATGCAGGGGAACCAACGGGAGGGCGCGGGGTGGCCGGAGTTTGCCGGAAGCGAGCTCGTGGCGGCGGCCGGAGTTCGGGCGAGGTTGGGAATGGGGCTGTGGGGCACGGCGGAGCGAACGGCGGGGTGCTACGGCCTCCAGGTGATGTGCTGAGCATGGTGACGCGCTCTATGGTGATCTTGCGCGGCTGTGGCCACAGCTACGCCATGGCCGGCGGCGAGAAGCTTTCGGCCGCAGTGGGAATGGAGCTAGGGGACGAGCGTGGGCACGAGAGTAGAGGGGAAAGGAAGAGGGGCTCACGGCGGGTCTGCAGGGGTGGTCGGCGGCCTCGGGGGCGCACTGGTAGTGGCGAATCGACCGACGAGGTGCCTCGGTGGCCGGCGATGGAAACGGCGATGGTGGCGATGAAGCAGCGCATCCGAGGCCGGGCGAATCGTCGAGGAGGAAGAGGCGGATGAGGCGGAGCTCGGGGGTGCGTCGGAGAGGCTCGGAGATGGCTGTGGCCATGGGGGAGCTCGTCGGCGGCGACGGCTGCATTCGGTCGCGGTCGTGGAGGGGACTAGGGGGCAAAGGAGAGAGCAGAGGGTGAGGGAGAGGAGCGAGGGGGTCCAGGGGGTGTCGTGGCGCTCGGGCCCGTTTCCAGCGGCGAGCAAGCGGGTAGGAGGTGGCATCGCGTGCGTCGGGCACACGCCCTCTGCCTACTGGGAGAGGTGGAAGAAGACCTCGGCGCCCCTGGTGGGCTGGGCCGATTCTCTCCTGGGCCAGGTTAGCAGGTAAGATTCTGCTCTGTTTTATTTTTCTGTTCTGTTTTCTTTTATTTATTTATTTTCCACTGTTTAAATTCAAAATAGAATTTAAACTCATGCCAAATCTTTCTGAAATATTTTATGTTGCAGAAATGGACCTAGCCACATGCCCATAAATTATTTCAGGAGCATTTGAAGATATATTCTAGTTACATGAATATAAATTCAAATTCAAAATACAATATGATTTAAACTCAGTGCCCAAAATTATTCTTCAGAAATGTCATTATTTTTGGTTTGGATCAAGACCATTGCCAAAAATATCAAACATCAATGAAGAGCATTTTGGGTTCATTGAATGCAATTTTTAGGGTTATTTGCCCTTCTTTTAATTAATCTTTTGAGGCTTTAAAATTTCCTCGGTTCAACTTGTTAGAATTTAGACATGATGCAACACAAGATGCTAGCACTAAGCATTACCCAAACTAGGGATGTGACAGTAACAGTGTTTCTCCCAAGGTCCTTTGCTCATCGAAGTCTCACAGGACATTCTTCAGGGAAAATTCATTGAATCCAGGCTTTACTTCAGTCACGTAGCACTTCACACAACCCAGCTTCAATGCCACATTATCTAAGAAGAGGCCATCTTCCAAGAAGGGTGGGCAAACCCAGGCTCTTGCACATTTTAGTTTACCTTCATAATGTGTAAGCACTCCTGTCGGTGTCAAAACCGACGGATCTCGTGTAGGGGGTCCCGAACTATGCGTCTAGGCCAGATGGTAACAGGAGGCAAGGGACACGAAGTTTTACCTAGGTTCGGGCCCTCTCGATGCAGGTAAAACCCTACGCCCTGCTTGATTAATATTGATGATATGGGTAGTACAAGAGTAGATCTACCATGAGATCGAGGAAGCTAAACCCTAGAAGCTAGCCTACGGTATGATTGTTGATGTGTATATTGTCCTACGGACTAAAACCCTCCGGTTTATATAGACACCGGGTAGGGTTAGGGTTACATAGAGTCGGTTACAATGGTAGGAGATCTTCATATCCGTATCGCCAAGCTTGCCTTCCACGCCAAGGAAAGTCCCTTCCGGACGTGGGACGGAGTCTTCAATCTTGTATCTTCATAGTCCAGGAGTCCGGCTGAAGGTATAGTCTGGCCATCCGGACACCCCCTAATCCAGGACTTCCTCAGTAGCCCCCAAACCAGGCTTCAATGACGATGAGTCCGGCGCGCAGATTGTCTTCGGCATTGCAAGGCAGGTTCTCCTCCAAATTCCGTGTACCTGTTTGAATAAAGTCTGGTTTTCTTGTAGATGTTGCGCTCCTTGGCTTCTATGCCCAATAATGGCCGCTTCCCACGTGTCAAACAAATATGAAAAGTCTGAGCGTTTTTACATTCACACCCCTAGCCGTGTAAATGAGCTGCCCTATTTAAGGGGACGATGATTTAGATCCAATCCACACCTTCTCCCCTCCGCGAGTGTTCATCAGAGCGCATCCGACAAAGGTCCATTCCACCATGGCCAGCCGTCGCAACTCCTCCCCTCTCCCTTCCGGCCCTAAGCCTGGATATTGGGAGAGATGTTCCACCCCGCATAGCAAGCTAGTGACGCTCCAGACCAAGGGATTTCTCCCCCCGGCCTATATGGTCCCGGTTCGAGCCGGTCTTGCCGTCTACAACGGCGGAGAGCAAGCAGAGAATGCCCCTAATCCCTCCAAAGGAGAGCGGGTGTGCCTTGTCCCTTACTTAATAAGGGGGCTCGGATTTCCAATCCACCCATTTCTCCGGGGGCTGCTGGAGTTCTACGGCCTCCAGCTACACCATCTCACGCCTGCCTCAATATTGCATATCGCGGGCTTTGTAGCCCTCTGTGAGCTGTTCTTGGGTGTTGAAGCTCATTTCAGACTGTGGAAGGAGCTATTTTTCCTCGTGCCCCGTTCCAAGAAGGGGTCAATGTATCAAGTGGGTGGAGCCGAAGTGTGGCGCATCGCCGGGACCGGATATCTGTCCGGAACCCCAAAGAAGGCATCCGAAGACTGGCCCTCGGAATGGTTCTATATAGAAGACGTCCCGCTACCGGATCCTGTCTGGATCGGCCTCCCTGAATTCAACAGTGCTCCCTTAAAGAAGCGCCTAAGCTGGCGCCCATGGAGCCCTCAGAGGGAAAGTGACAGGGACATCATTTACCTGATGGGCCGAATAAGATTGTTAGCCCATTCCGGACTAACCATGATCGGGTTTATGGCCGAATGCATTATGCGGGGTGTGCAGCCGCTTCAATATAGAAGCCACCCCATGTGGGACTTCAACGGGGAGGACTACGCCACCCGCTACGGTCGTAAGGGGCCGGACTCAGCTGCCGCTCTACTAAAGATCTTGTCCACTTTGTATAAGGGAGAAGAGGAGGAATTTCTCCCCGTCAACCCTCAGGGTGGTTTCTCCATGCACAATCCCCCGAGCTGGGTAAGCGGCCGTATTTACTTGTCCATCCGTTTTGTATTCCCATTGTTAAATATTCAGTCTGACGACTTTAACGCAGGAACTGCGCCGGGTTGTTAAGGAAATAAGCAGCCCTCCTCCACAACCCGAGGACCCAGGACGGTCCCTCGACCCGGCCTCTCAAGAGGATCCAGACATATCTGTGGAGATGATTGATGGAGTGTTCCATCAATTGAGCAAGGACAATGCCTTGGTGGCCATTACGGCCGATTACCCAGGGCTAATCCTGACGCCCCAGGTACCTGAGATCGAAGTTCCAGTACCCCGAATAGGTGTCCGCCCAGTCGTGCTCAGTTTCCTGATTGCAACCAAACTTTGCAGGGGAGGTTTTTAAGGTGGAAGGCCGAACCTACGGTGACAATACAACGAGGGGCCGTAGGGCCCCATGGGCCGAAAAGAAGTGCAGTCCGGACCAAGGCATCAGCGCAAAGGTATGGCGTGCCCCCTTATCCCAAGTGTTATACCTTCGAGGCACATTGACACTCGTGCTCTCTTCAGGACTAAGAGACCTCGCTGGACTATACCCGGAGAGGCTGCCAATCGCGCCTCCACCAGCCAGGCTCCAAAGCCTGGTCCGGAGGTGGAGGCGAACGCAAGGCACGCGCCAGACGCTCCTTCGACGGAGGATGTGGACGAGTTTTCTGCCACCAACTCTGAGGTGGAGAGTGCCATGAACCACAGGCGTCGCCGGACAATTCTTCGCGACACTTGTTTCTCCCAAGGGGTGTTAGATGCCTTCAACTCGGGAGATGCGCACCTCTGTGCCGCTCAAAATGGTCTAGCCAGAGCCATAGAGCAATATGTAAAAGACATATGGGTAAGAAATTTTTAGTAATTATATATATAGCAGTAGCCCCCGGGACTTGAAACAGTTAGAATAACTAATTTAAGGATCATTTGATATGCAGGTTCTTACAGAAAAGAATTCCCTACTGTCCAAGGAGCTGGAAGAGTGCAAAGCCCAACTGGAGGCCGCACTAGCCGCGGCAGGGGAGCCTAAGGAGACCCCCACTGGTAATATACGCTTTGAAAGATAAGTATTTTGCGAAGCACGGCTTTGGTGCGAATCTGACAAATGAAATTGCAGATGGCGCCGGATTGAATCCGTAAAGGCAACACCTCCTACGCCAGCTAAAGGCTGGTGAGAGGGTGCTGCTAAAGGTGATGGGGGAGAAGAACAATCTCCAAGATGCCAACACCATGCTGGGCATCGAGCTGAAAGACGTTCGTGCCCAGCTGTCAGTCTCCGTGAAGGAGAATCAGCGGCTTCGGCGCGGCATATTTAGTAAGTGCTTGAACGAAACTTTTGAAAGAAATTTCGACGGGGAAGTCGACTAACAGAGCAATGTCTGTAGGTGTGCTAACAGGTCGTCCTGCAGAGGAGATGCCCGGTTCTATGGGTGACCTTCTTCCTGAGCTCTCGCAACTGCTCGATCGAGTTCGGCAGGCGATGCGAGGCGTCGCCCAGGCCCTGTGGCCATCTGTCTCCATGCCCGAAGGTCTTGGAGAGCTTGCGGAGAAGCTAAAGGGAGCACGGCGGCGCTTCCGATTGTGGAAGATATCAGCCTGCCGTCAAGGCCCTAGGGAGGCCTGGGCCATGGTGAAGACACGGTATGCAAAGGCTGACCCCAACCACATGGCCGAGATCGGTCCTGTAGGGCCCGATGGGATGGAGATCCCTGTAAGCTTAGTATACGGCCAAGTAGAGTTTGCCACAAAGTATTCCCAGTAGGACTGTAAATTAGACAGCCTGTTAGATGGTATTGAAGAGGAATACAACCAGTCAAAATGACTATGTAATTTAATTGACATTTATAATGCCTTCTAGCCAGATTGTAGATCATTTGTCATGGCCGACCTTTTCGCTTCAGCCTCTGGACCTGACGGTCCGGAGTGTGTCCGAATTCCCATGCGGTTATATAGGAACCGGGGAATGCATGGAGACCAGGCGTAGGGGTCATTAGGGTGTGAACAGACAAGTGCCCGACTAGGTATGTTATATTACATGGTTAGTAAGAAACATCTTCCAGGGAGAATAGTTCCATTAGGGGTTCCTTTCCCTGGGAGGCATGCCCTAAGGTGCATGTCCATGCTGCGAAAAGAAACGCAGGAAAAACATCTGGGGGCGTATAGATACAAATAAAAAAAGATCATCTTTAGATCACCGACCGAATATTCCCTTAAGAACGCTAGCTTTCGGCTTCACCCAGTCTGAGGTACACGTCCGGTTGACCCGGCAGTAACAATCACAGAGGTGCTCCCTTTACCACCTAGCCGAACAATCGAGAACGTAGGGGTAAGCACAGGAGCCAGGCAACCCAGCTTGGCCAAAACTTAAGTCATATCGATGCATATAATGGTGAATAAAAGGTACATGCGGAAGTGTGGCACATGTGTTGGGCATGAAGCCCGTATGAATAAGCTTCTATTTAAAGAAGCCCCCAGGTTTAATGAGCGCGGATAGCGCGTCACTTTATGAGCCTTTAGGGGCTATAAGAGAGAGAGAGAGAGAAGAAGAAGAGAAATATAAGATAGAAAATATGGACAGAGGAAGGAGACGAACATAGAGTCCGGCGCTAGGCATAGAATCTTCGGAGACAGGCTGCGTTCCATGGGTTTGGCTCGAGTCGGTTATCCGATGCATCCGGCAGGCGGTACGCTCCACCAGTCAGGACTTGGTCAATTATGAAGGGACCTTCCCACTTGGGCTTGAGTTTGTCCTTTTTCTTGTCCAGTAGTCATAGAACTAATTCGCCAATGTTGTAATTTTTGGCCCGTACTTCTCTGCTTTGGTATCTTCGAGCCTGCTGTTGATAAAATGCGGAACGGGCTTTGCCATGTCACGCTCCTCCTCCAATGCGTCCAAGCTGTCCTACCGATCGAGCTCGGCTTCTCTTTCTTCGTACATGCACACTCGAGGTGATTCATGAATTATGTCGCAAGGCAAAACTGCCTCTGCGCCATACACCATAAAGAATGGTGTGTATCCGGTGGTGTGATTCGGCGTGGTCCACAGCCCCCAGAGTACGGAGTCGAGCTCCTCTACCTAGTGCGTGTTAGATTCCTTGAGGGACCGCACTAATATGGGTTTGATGCCGCTCATGATAAGACCATTTGCACGTTTGACCTGGCCGCTAGTTTGTGGGCGATAGACGGAAGCATAATCGAGCTTGATGCCCATGTTTTTGCACCAGAGTTTTACCTCGTCGGCCGTGAAGTTCGTGCCGTTATCAGTGATGATGCTATGGGGGACGCTGTAATGGTGTACAACCCCGGATATAAAGTCTATCACCGGTCCGGATTCGACCGTCTTAACAGGCTTGGCTTCTATCCATTTGGTGAACTTATCCACCCTGACCAGTAAGCATTTTTGCTTGTGGGTTCCGCCTTTAAGGGGTCCAACCATGTCAAGCCCCCAGACCGTGAAGGGCCAAGTAATGAGGATGGTTTGGAGGGTGGTGGGTGGCATATGGCTTTCGTTTGCAAAGAGCTGGCAACCGGTGCATCGTTGGACTAAGTCCTGAGCGTCTGCTCGGGCCGTCGGCCAATAAAAGCGTGTACGGAAGGCCTTGCTTACAAGGGACCGGGCTGCAGCGTGATGACCACCGAGTCCGGCATGAATTTCAGCCAGGAGATTCCGCCCCTCCTCTTCGGAGATGCACCTTTGAAGGACTCCGGTAGTGCTTTTCTTATAAAGCTCTCCCTCGTGGACTCTGTAGGCTTTGGATCGCCGCACTATGCAGCGTGCCTCATTTTGGTCCTCGGGGAGTTCCTGCCTAGTAAGGTAGGCGAGGAATGGTTCTGTCCACGGGGTGATGACGGCCATTATTACATGGGCTGAAGGTCTTATTTCATTGGCAGAGCCTCCGATTGTGTCAGAATGGTCGGTGTCGGGCAGTGCGGTTGGGTTCGGGCTGTTATTGTTCGGCTCCCCTTCCCATGCTATGGATGGCTTGAACAACCTTTCCAAGAAGATGTTGGGGGGGACCACATCGCGTTTTGCGCCGATGCGTGCCAGGACATCTGCCGCCTGATTATTTTCCCGGGCTATATGGTGAAATTCAAGCCCCTCGAACCGAGCTGACATTTTTAGGACGGCGTTGCGGTAAGCTGCCATTTTTGGATCCTTGGCATCGAAGTCTCCATTTATTTGGGATATTGCGAGGTTCGAGTCCCCGTGCACCTCTAGGCGTTGGATGCTCATGGATACTGCCATCCGGAGACCATGTAAAAGGGCCTCATATTCGGCTGCATTGTTGGAGTCCGTGTACATAATCTGTAGTATGTATTGAACTGTGTCTCCTGTGGGGGACGTCAAAACGACGCCAGCCCCCAGTCCGGCCAACATCTTGGAGCCGTCGAAATGCATGATCCAATTTGAATATGTGTCATACTCTTTAGGGAGTTCGGCCTCCATCCATTCTGCGACGAAGTCGGCCAAGAATTGTGACTTGATGGCTCGTCGTGGCTTATAAGTTATGTCGAACGGGAGGAGCTCAATGGCCCATTTCGCAATCCGGCCCGTTGCGTCACGGTTGTTTATAATATCGTTAAGTGGTACTTCCGAGGCTACTGTTATTGAACACTCTTGAAAGTAGTGTCGTAGCTTCCGGGATGCCATGAATACCACGTACGCAATCTTTTGATAATGCAGGTACCGTGATTTGCAGGGAGTGAGGACAGTGGACACATAATGGACCGGCTTTTGAATGGGGAATTTGTGTCCATCCGCTTCTCGTTCGACGACGAGCACTGCGCTTACAACCTGATGTGTTGCTGCAATGTATAATAGCATTGGTTCGCCAATGTCTGGCACAGCTAGGACTGGGTTTGTTGCCAGTATGGCTTTTATTTCGTCGAGTCCAGTCGTGGCTGCGTCCATCCATTTGAAGTGTTCGGTGTGCCGAAGGAGGCAGTAAAGGGGTAGGGCCTTTTCTCCCAAGCGGGAGATAAAGCGGCTTAGAGCCACCACGCATCCGGTTAACTTTTGTATTTGTTTGAGGTCCTTTGGGATATCCAGTTGCGACAGAGCTCGGATCTTGGCTGGATTTGCTTCAATTCCTCTACCGGATACAATGAAGCCCAAGAGCTTTCCCGCTGGAACACCGAAAATGCATTTTTCCGGGTTGAGCTTGATGTCGTATGTTCGGAGGTTATCAAATGTGAGCCTCAAGTCGTCTACTAGAGATTCACATGTCTTGGTTTGACGACCACATCATCTACATATGCCTCCACTATTTTGCCGATCTGGCTTGCTAGACATGCCTGAATCATGCGCTGATATGTTGCACCGGCGTTTTTGAGCCCGAAGGGCATCGTGTTGAAGCAGAATGGCCCGTATGGTGTGATAAATGCCGTTGCGGCTTGGTCTGGTTCTGCCATCTTGATTTGATGGTAGCCAGAATATGCGTCGAGGAAACACAATGAATCGTGTCCTGCGGTAGCGTTGATAATTTGGTCGATGCAGGGGAGGGGGAAGGGATCTTTTGGGCAAGCCTTATTAAGGTCTTTGAAATCAACACACAGGCGCCAGGATTTTTCCTTCTTTGGTACCAACACCAGGTTTGCTAGCCAGTCCGGATGTTTTATATCTCTAATGAATCCGGCCTCCAATAGCTTTGCTAGCTCCTCTCCCATGGCCTGTCTCTTAGGTTCGGAAAAACGCCGAAGAGCCTGTTTGACAGGTTTGAATACTGTTTGGATATTTAGGCTGTGCTCGGACAGCCTGCGTGGGATTCCTGGCATGTCTGAAGGGTGCCAGGTGAAAATGTCCCAGTTCTCTCGTAGGAACTCTCGCAATGCGGCGTCGACATCAGGGTTTAACTATGCCCCGATGGAAGCTGTTTTATTGGGGTCCATTGGATGGACTTGGAATTTGACTATTTCGTCCGCCGGTTTAAAGGAGGTGGACTTGGATCTTTTGTCGAGTACCACATCGTCCCTATTCACCGTAGAGCGCAGCGCAGTCAGCTCCTCAGCCGCTAGGGCTTCGGATAGTGCCTCGAGGGCCAGTGCGGCTGTCTTGTTTTCGGCGCGGAGTGCTATGTCCGGATCACTAGCGAGAGTGATGATCCCGTTAGGCCCGGGCATCTTGAGCTTCATGTACCCGTAATGGGGTATTGCTTGGAAGATTGTAAACACTTCCCGCCCTAGCAGAGCGTGATAACCACTGCTGAATGGAGCCACCTGGAACGTGACCTCTTCGGACATGTAATTATCCGGCGCGCCGAACACCACATCTAGTGTGATTTTTCCTGTACAGCGCGCTTCCCGACTGGGGATTATTCCTCTAAAGGTTGTGCTGCTTCGCTCAATGCGGTTCCAGTCTATTTCCATTTTTTGAAGAGTCTCCTCGTAAATGAGGTTCAATCCGCTGCCGCCGTCCATGAGTACCTTGGTAAGACGAAAGTCGTCCACTATTGGACTGAGGACCAATGCGGCTGGTGCCCGGGCTGTTCGGAATTTAGGTTCAGCACTGGCGTTAAAGGTAATAGCCGTGTCACTCCATGGGTTTATTGTTGCTACTTGGTAGACTTCGGCAAGGCCGCGGAGTGTCCTTTTTCGCATATTATTTGATGCGAAAGTCTTGAAGACTGTTAATACCGTATTGGTGTCTCTGGGGTGGCTTTCTGTGGCCTCCGGAATTAGGAGATTTTCGCCAATTTTGGCCACCTGCCAGAGTATCCAACATGCTCTGAGGCTGTAAGGTGGTGTGGCATCCTCTATACTGTGAATTTTATAGGGTCCATTAAGCCACCCTTCCAATACGGTTCCATGCCCTGTAGAGGGTTTTTGCTTTTTAGTGCTTGACCCGGGTGACTGGTGATGATGCACCCTTTTATTTCGGAGTGGGTTTGTATTCAGGGCCGGATTGTCCCAAAATTTTATTTCGGTTTTCCAGGCGCTTTCCATCGCACAGTACTTTCGTACAATGGACGCCAAGTCAGCAAAGCGTGTAATATCATGGCGACTTATGGCGTTGAGCATTCCCTTGTCCGTGCAATTATTGCAGAAGATTGAAATTGCGTCTTCCTCGCGGCAGTCCCTTAGCCTGCTCTTAACCAGGAGGAATCTGGCCCAGTAATGATGTACTGTTTCATCGGGTTCTTGCCTGATTTTGGATAGATCGCTTATGTTGGGGTGGGTGGGTGGAATTAAATCCGAAGCCTCACCCCATCTAAGGCTCAGCGGCCGAGGAATTTCTGAACTCGACAATTTGGATTCCTGGATATTGTCTAATGAATCCAGCTCGTCACCTGACTCTAAGTTCAGGTCTTGAGTGATGTCCTCCCCTCCATGGGTATCCGGCTTGGAGGGATCAGGGATCCGGACGTAGCGAGTCCTTAAGATAGATGAAGGGTCGCCACATTGTCCCTCTACCACGGCAACGTGATGGGTGACTTGGGGAGAGTTAATCTCTCTCAGATCGGTTTTAGGCCCAATCTGGTCGTAATCCGTAGGGCGGCGAAGTGATCCAAGAGCTCGTTTATGGAGGAAAGCTCTATTGGATCTAACTGCTCGGCGAGTTCCGAGTTGACATGAAGATTGTTTTCGATGGCTCGAGAGGTCATCGTCGGCGCAGAAGCCGAACAGGCAGTCATAAGAAAGCCACCTAACCGGAGGGTTTGGCCGACAGCCAAAGCTCCCTTAGCAATGGTGCCGTCTTTAAATACGGGGCGAGGCATCCTTCCTGATGACGACGACATAGAGGAACTCTCAATGAAAGCACCAATGTCGGTGTCAAAACTGGCGGATCTCGGGTAGAGGGTCCCGAACTATGCGTCTAGGCCGGATGGTAACAGGAGGCAAGGGACACGAAGTTATACCCAGGTTTGGGCCCTCTCGATGGAGGTAAAACCCTACATCCTGCTTGATTAATATTGATGATATGGGTAGTACAAGAGTAGATCTACCATGAGATCGAGGAGGCTAAACCCTAGAAGCTAGCCTATGGTATGATTGTTGATGTGTATGTTGTCCTACGGACTAAAACCCTCCGTTTATATAGACACCGGGTAGGGTTAGGGTTACATATAGTCGGTTACAATGGTAGGAGATCTTCATATCTATATCGCTAAGCTTGCCTTCCACGCCAAGGAAAGTCCCTTCTGGACGCGGGACGGAGTCTTCAATCTTGTATCTTCATAGTCCAGGAGTCCGGCTGAAGGTATAGTCCGGCCATCCAGACACCCCCTAATCCAGGACTCCCTCAACGCCCTTCAGTCTGTCTTTCATTCCAGATAGATCAGATATAGCATCATCACGAGCAGCTGCAGTCTCAGTGTCGCTGGGGTCAGCTGATGCACATCTACTCTTGTGCGGTGTTGTCGCACAATAAGCAGCATCATCCATGTCCGCCTCCCCTCCCACCTGCTGGCTATCTGTCAGTGTTAGAGTTTTCTGCATCATCATCATTGACTCCTCAACATCCTTTCGAACAGCCGGATAAATCTCCTTCTTCAACTTTTCAAACAATGCATTCTGCTTCATTTCACTCCTCGCTTTTTTCATGCTGAGCCTCTCTTGTTTGCTGAGTGTGAAAGCCCTCTTCTGCAGGGCATTAACACCTATACCCCTTGTACGACCAGGGGGCTCTTTTGTGTCTAGAGCAATGGACAGAATGTCACATGGCCTAAGTTCCTATAGAACATTCCAGGGATCTTGGAAGCCTCTACCATCACTTCATACAGTTTGGCGTCATGTGCGTTTTCAAAGTAATAAGTTTCATCATCATGTCGCTTTGCACATGCCCGCAAGTAGTCTCTGGCACGTTCACCCTTGATTTCACTAAAGGCCAGACTCCCACCCACCGCTACTGCTTCTTTGTCCTCCTGTTCCCATATCAGTTTCATGCCGTAGTATCTTGCCACACCCATACGGTGGGGGTGTATGTTCTTCTTCTGAAGTTCCGATTGCTTGAAACTCTTCGTAGCAAACTCTGGAGTTGCCCTGACCCTTTTGAATTCTGCCCAGTCTACCTTTGTAATTTGGGGGTATGCAGGGATTGGGTCCTTGCCTTCACTCAAGTACTTCTTGTACAACACGTGCTTCCAGTTTCTCCAAGCATCCCTAGCCTTCTTCAGTGCAGCGTGTTCCACCTGCATTCTCCACTGCTCTGGAACGTTGAAGTGATCCGTGATCTCCTGGACTATCCTTCGTCGTGTTTCTGTGTCAGCCTTCCGAAACCCCGACAGACTAATGTTGAGACTTGCCCTGCCAACAAATCCACACACACTCCTGAACATCATGCGTGCTTTATCTGGTTTAGTTGGAGCCCAGGACTTTAAATCAATCTCGGTTACTTCATATACACCTTTAGGCTGGTGTGTGGGCTTCCTTGTAGCGTTCCTCCATGTCCTAACCGGAAGGTTAATTGCTACAACTCTATCCCATTCAAGACTACTTGATCCCTCACAATCTGGTGAAGACCTAGGGTTGTCCGAATCAGATGAAGATACATGGCCTGAATGACTGTTGTCGCTGCTACTCGACATCTACAGAGAACACATGCGAAACTTAGGAAAGGAGGATAAGCATAAAACTAACAAATTGGTATCAAGCTTTCTAAACATGAGGTGCAATAATTTAGAAAATGTATGGCTAATTTGTTAAGTTTGTGTGACTCGGGCGTCCGCGATCTGTAAATAGGCAGTAACTTATTGGAACAAATACAACTTATATGTACTAAGGAAGGTAGATAATGAACATATATACGCTCTCCGTTATTTTATAGCCAATTTGGGAACATACGGAACGAAATTGGAAGAGGGATTGCAAGGAAATATGCCTCACCGCGATGGAGAGCAGTAACTAACAGGCTTCTTAATGCAAACCCGGACGGACCATAGGAGAGGCGAGGGTTACTACATTGATATGCTCGAGGGTGGCTGGCGAGCAAATGAAGATGGCGAGGCGCGGGCCGCCACGTGTTTGGAACGGCAGTGGAGGTAGGCTTGACGCCGAAGAGCGGGCACATGGCCGGGGTAAGCACAGTGGCGCCGGAGAGGGTTCTGCTATGGATCCGGGGGAGGGGGGAGCTCGCAAAGGAGATTGGGTGGACCAGTTGAGTGAAACGCGGGCGGACGGTGGGGGGGGTGTTGGCGGCCTAGGTGAAAAGGGTGAAAATTATCCCCGGTCGCCACGCGCGCGGAAAGGCCTATTCAAACGGTTGCCTCTAAGCGCTCGTGTGCACAAACAGAATAATTTTGTTTGAAATGAAGATGTACTAATTTTGAAATGAAGACGTACTAATTTTCAAATGAAGATGTGAGTTCATCGTTTCTCATCTAAATTTTTTGCACGTAAACCAATCACAATTTTACCACGGGTTTGATTTGCTGGCGCATTTCAGGTCTCATGTGCTACATGTAAGACATTTTTTGGCATTTACCGTGCATGTTGGCATATAAATCAATTCCTAGCCGGACTGCATTTCCTGTCAAAAGGGATGAGGATTGCCGTTCGATCTAGGAGCATCCAACGGTGTAGACGTACGATCCGTGGGGTTTGGGTTCTGGCCAATCAGAAAGCACGACTCAGATCGCACGCGCAGCGAGGGGGGGGGCATCGGCCACGGTTTGGTAGGCACACGACTTTTGTGTGTGAACCGTGTGCTATTTGAAAACATTTTTTTGGGAGGAGATATTTGAAAACATGTACATGTGTTGTCGAAAGGGATGAGGATCGTCGTTCGATCGAGGAGAATCCAACGGTGTAGATGTACGATCCGTGGGGTTTGGGTTCTGGCCAATCAGAACACACAACTCAGATCGCGCGTGTGGCAGAGGGGGGGGGTGCATCGGCCATGGTTTAGTGGACACACGGCTTTCGTGAGTGAACCGTGTGCTCTTTGAAAACATTTACATTACCTAACATCATATTTTTGTTCGAATGAAAACATGAGTTCATCATTTCGCCTCCATTTTTTTCCACTATAAGAAATCATGAGTATAGTGGAGAGTGTCATATACTAGTATCATGAATATATAATGCATATGATACTACCTTTAATTTATTATAGCGCATAGTATAATACATAGAGTATAGTATCATATATAGATCATATTTATTGCCATGCATGACACAAATTAGCATCGCATTTAACATGATACGATATCTACCTACTATATGTTACTCTAACCCTCTTTATATATATTTAATTCTTTGCCACACAGCATACTTGCTATTTTCGAGTGCATGACATCGTCAGCTATGATACCACCACTATGGCCAGTCTTATATAGTGGGGAGTATCATATAGTACTATATATATAGTATCATGCATATGATACTAGTGTATGATACTACGTACGTACCTTCATAGTGCATATATAGTATCATAGAGTAGTACTAGCTCCCTCTGTAAACTAATATAAGAGCGTTTAGATTACTAAATAGTGACCTAAACGCTCTTATATTAGTTTACGGAGGGAGTATATATCATAGATACTAACTCATGATACTATGTATGCACGCATTATGGAGGTATTGCCGATCATATACTAGTATCATGCGGGCCTGGCTGTGGCCTTGTTGACGCCCTCGGTAAGGGCCTTGTTGGGGCCCCGACAAGGATCTTGCCATAGCGTTGCAGTCGTCCCAGGCAAGGTGCTTGCCGGGGGCCTTGTGGATCTCCTCGGCAAGGATCCTGTTGAGGGTTGCCGTCTTCTAGTCCTCATTTGATCTTGGATGTCCATGATCTTGACGAAGATCTGCATGCCATCAAGGAGGTGCCTCCCGAGCCCTTGCCTCAGTGTGATCGACTATGCTGGAGGCCGTGGGCTCAAGGGTGGTGTGCCCCAATGGTGTTGGACGAGCTGCCCCAGCAAGGCTCTTGCCGGGGCCGCTGAGGCCATCCCGGCAAGGGCCTTGTCGAGGGAAACTACGTTGTCCTTCTGTTCTTTGGTCTTGGCATGGCCTTTGGCCACCTTGTGCTCTGGCTCCCTTCCTCTGCCCTGCTTAGTGTGGCCTTGGCGCGTGGCTCCGACTGCCCGTGCACAAGTAAAGGGGTACAAAGGTGTGCCCCTACTTTTGTATACCGACAGCGGCATCTGAAATCATCATTCTTGTACGGTGGGTCGCGCCACCAACAAAAGTTAAAAATCTTCAATTTGAGTTTCTCTTCAATATTTGAATTTCCTCAGTTGTTCAAACAACTTCAACTTTGCAATGTCTTCACTCTTTCCATCGTTGTTCTTCTTTGACTATATATATGTTGTTTTGAGTTTAAGTCCTCTACAACATTCACTTATTGATATTTCTTCAAGTTGCCTTTTCTGCTAAGTGAATGTGATCGGACCCTTCCCCCTCTATGCTAAACTCAACCCAGTCTGTTCACCTATTCTTCATGTGCGTTCTATTTGAAACCAGTTCAAAATCTTCACTTTGTCCTAGTCAGCTGAAGAATTTGCGAACGAAACATTAAAATTTTCTTATCTGAATTTATGGCTTTGCCGCTCAAACCGTTCCACATCCCACGATAGGATTTAACTATTAACCCATGATCTTACACGATCGCCACCTCTCAGTACATGGGTGACACATGTTGCTTGGATGAGAAGGGTCAGGGGAACGTTCGTCCATTTTTCTCGGGCGAGCGGTTTTTCACCTCGGCTATATATACCCCCCACCCTCCTCAGACTGCATTTACCCCGCTCGACCTCACTCCCCTCGCTCGAGCTCTCAAGACCTAGCGCCGCCGCTACTTTCATTGTCGCCGGTGAGGAAGAGCTTCACTGCCTCGACCTCGTCGCCGTCATACTCGTGTCGGCAGCGGGTATCTTCCCTCCGCCACTGCCGTAGTTGTCTTCCTCTGCCAAGTTAGGGCATGGAAGATCTGGACTAACGAACTTCCGATCTCAAACTCACAGTTAGTCGTGTTCTTTGTCAAGGGTAATTAAAAGTTACTTTTACTGCCCTTGTTGATTCTTATGATTTCCAAAAAAAATTCAAAAGGTGTTTATTCTTCAACTTCCACACTTCAAACACCTCACACAACATCTGCTCTTGATCTATTTCTCTAAGCAACATTTTTCTTCAAGATTCCTCAATTGTGTGGATTTTCAATCTACACAACTCTGGAACCTAAGTCAAAGAACGCTTAGTTGAATTCCTCAAGACACGTCTGGTCAAATTCCTCAAACTTGTTCTTTTTGCAAAAAAACTTCTGAGAACGCATATGACCTCTCCAAATTCTTCGCACCTATACTCTATTCACAGGTACACATGTCCGCTGCTAAATCACTAGGTTCTCATCAACTTAACTCATTTGCAGCGTTCCTCGAAGACAATTTACATACCTCTTTAGAGAACTCGATTGTTCAAAATCCTCGGCTGAAGAAAATGGTAGATGGCAAGAAACCTCAGAAGGGAGGCAAGAAACTGGAAGTAAACACAACCTTTGAGATTCTTGATGACATTTATGAGGAATATTGCACTCATGATGAAGCCAAACATGGCAAGGAGAACAAGAATCAACGCAAGGTGCGCATACAAAGGATAGAGAGGAGATGGGCATGGGAATGGAGGGAATATCGATATGCACTCCAAAGTACATGAAGAAATTTGCTCTTCACCCTCCTTACCCAGGACCTCCGTTGGCACCTGGCCAAATTGCTGATACCACTAGCCTCAAGCACAGTGAGGACTATCCTGATGAATGGGCTAATAAGCAAGCCAAACTGGCCAAGGAAGCAGTGAGGAAATTCAATAAAGACTCTACTGCTGCCGCTGCTGAGGCCTTTGCTAGCAAGCCCACGAAGTCTATGCAAAAGAAGCCAGCTCAGAAGCCCAGTTCCTCAGCAATGCCCTCATGGACAAGCTCATCCATGTCCTCACGGCAAATACCTCAAGCTGCTCTAGTTCCTCCAATTGCAAAGCCCTCAGCTCCTCCGGCAAAGTCCTCAGCACCTGTGCATCTCGCCTCATGTCAAAGGACCACAGACATCTCAATTGCCTCAGGAGCCTCTGCAAGTTTTTCAGCTCCTCCGCAGTCCTCAACAGGCCCCACCTTGCGGAAGACCATGGCTACTGCTGGACGAGGCTCTAGACCAAGTCCTCACAAGAAGCAGGTTGCCTTCCAAGTACCGTCATATGAAGACAAAGCTGATGATGAAGAACTCGCTGAAATCACCAAAGATAGACAGCAATGGGCTGCTAGAGCCAAAGGAACAAATGTTCCTCTTCTGTTGGATCCAAATCTGATCCTGGACTTCATTGATCTTTGGCACAAGGACCCCAACACTCCTATGCCTGATTTCAAGCTCACTCCTGGCCAAAGTCACATGCTGACCGCCTTCATAGGCGAAGAAAAATGGAAACTTGAGAAGTCCAGGCAGCTGAAGAAAGCTCAATACAAGAAGGAGCGTTTTCTGAAGAAGAATATTGTCATAATGACAACTGATGAACTTGTGGCTGCACAAGCTGAGATCAAAAACCTCAGTGATGAATTTGATGCCTACCGTGCAGATTGGCTTCGAGCCAAGGTTAGATTCATCAGAATGGCAAAGGGATTCACCTCAAACGTTGCAGCCCCAACGCAACATGAATCTCCTCAGGATGAAGCTTCTGCATAGCCAACTGAAGAACATGCTAGCACCATTGATGAAGATCAGGTTGCTGAAGAAACTGAAAGTACCAGGGCTAATCAAGCTATTCCAACCACTGATGAAATTGCCAGGGCAACCACTAGTGTTGCGCCTGAGGATCAAGACAGGCCAGCTAAAGCATCTGCTGCTGTGCCTGAAGACAATGAACAAGCCAGAACAACTGCATCAGTTGTGCCTAAGGAAACTGCACCAATTTCCTCTGCTCCCCCCGCACCAATGCCAAGTCCTATCCTTCCTTCTGCATCAGAAGCGAAGAAAACCAAGGCTATGGAGCGAGCAACTGTGAAGAAACGGAAAGCATCTGCCACCTTAGAGTCTTCAGCACCGAAGAAAATAAAGACTTTGACGAGCTCGTTTGAGAATCCAATTGATGTTGTTCCTATTTCAAGCATGCCATCAAAGGAAATCATCCCCTTTGGTGAGGATTATGAGATCCCAAGCGGATCAGATGAAGATGTTCCTTCTGCTGCTTCGTCAGAGCAGTTGGACGAAGAAATTAAAGTGGATAACATCCCTTCAACCCCTCTAGTATCATCGCCCATGCCTCAGTTTACAGCTGAAGTGGCAGGCGTTGAGGAAATTGATGAAGAAGAAGAAGACGTGGACATTAGGAGCATCACTCTAGTTCTGAATGATGACTATTGGGAAAGTCATCACCCCAACTCTCCAATGTTCACCCCACTGCAACAGATTCCTCAGACCCTAGTCCAGACTGAAGAAACTCATACGGGCTCTGATGAACCTCAAGCGTCTCTTCTTACCATCCCTGAAGAAATTCCAGCCACTAGTGCTGATGTTAATGCTACTGAAGAAAAGGAGACTCAGGCTGGTATTGAAGTGGAAACTGAAATTCCTCATCCTGTGCCCCCTGAGATTGTGATTCAAGAGGCTGTGAAGACATTGACTGATGCACCTCAGCCCAAGCCGAAGAATCCCTTCTCAAAGAAGCAGAAGTTCAAGGCTGATGACTTCTTTTATGAGCATGTATTCTTCACTGACTACAACCCATATGACTCTGCTCGTCTTCGCCGCAAGCGTTTCTCGACAGCAAGTCAGATGAACTTCTACTCTTTACTGGTATTCGATAAAGACAAGATCTTTGACCATGAGCATATTCCTCATGTGGACATGGAATCCCTGCCTTGCTTCACCCCAGTCCTCAGTGTTCTTTATGATGCTGGGCTACTCAATTTCTACAACAACTCTAATGAAGAATAGGTCGTTGGCATCATCACTACAAAAAAATACACTTCCGTGATGATACGTGTTTGTCACAGTAGGTCACTTTTTTTGTCATGCATGTACATCCATGACAAATTTATGACAGAATCAAGATAGTCATACCTGTGCTGTCGTAGAAGTTTTCCATGACATTACCAAAATTATCATCACGGAAGTGTCCACTTCCATGACGATAAATCGCGCGTCACAGAAGTGCTTTCGTCAAGGGTGACCGACACGTGACATCCACCATAATGGAACGCCGTTAAGCTATCAGGTCGGGTTTTGGATCCGATAACCTGTTAACAGCCCCGACCAATGGGAAATTTCCACGTGTAAAATTCTTATTGGCCGGACGAAACACGTGTCAGCTCGTCAGTGGGTCAGATAGGCGCCTATGATACGTCGACACGTGGCATGGCCCAACAGAGGCCCATTCCTGTGAAAAGGCCGGCCCGTTTGACTTGTGAGGGAGTCCTGGATTAGGGGGTATCCCGATAGCCGAACTATATCCTTTGGCCGGACTGTTGGACTATGAAGATACAAGATTGAAGCTTTGTCCCGTGTCCGATTGGGACTCTCCTTGGCGTGGAAGGCAAGCTTGGCAATACGGATATGTAGATCTCCTTCCTTGTAACCGACTCTGTGTAACCCTAGCCCCCCCCGGTGTCTATATAAACCGGGTTTAGTCCGTAGGACCAAGAACAACAATCATACCATATGCTAGCTTCTAGGATTTAGCCTCTTTGATCTCGTGGTAGATCAACTCTTGTAATACTCATATCATCAAGATCAATCAAGCTGGAGTAGGGTTTTACCTCCATCGAGAGGGCCCGAACCTGGGTAAACATCATGTCCCCCGTCTCCTGTTACCATCTGCCTAGAGGCACAGTTCGGGACCCCCTACCCGAGATCCGCTGGTTTTGACACCGACATTGGTGCTTTCATTGAGAGTTCCTCTCTGTCGTCATCGTTAGGCTTGATGGCTCCTTCGATCATCGATAGCGATGCAGTTCAGGGTGAGACTTTTCTCCTCGGACAGATCTTTGTATTCGGCGGCTTCGCACTGCGGGCCAACTCGCTTGGCCATCTGGAGCAGATCGAAAGTTACGCCCCTGGCCACCAGGTCAGGTTTGAAAGCTTAAACTACACGGCCGACATCCGCGGAGACTTGATCTTCGACGGGTTCGAGCCCCTGCCGAGTCCGGCGCACAGTCACGATGAACATGATTTAGCTCTACCATCGGACAGTGTTCAGGAGACCGCACCGACAATCGCTCCGATCCTCAATCCGGAGCCAACTGCGCCATCCATGGATGGGTGGATAGACCCCGCCATGGAGGCCGCATTCTCAGCAACGATCGAGCCGAATATCGACCTTACCTTTCACGAGAGCCGTGATGCCAGACTGCCGGATTCTTCCCCGGCCATGGACTCCGAACCGCCTGCGCCCGCGCCTATTGAATCCGATCAGGCGCCGATCATGGAGTTCACCTCCGCGGATATCTTTCATCACTCGCCCTTCGGCGACATACTAAACTCATTAAGGTCTCTCTCTTTGTCAGGAGAATCCTGGCCGAATTATGTCCTGCAGGATTGGGATGTGGATGACAAAGAAATTCGCCACCCACCCACCACCCACTTAGTAGCCACTGTGGATGATTTGACCGACATGCTCGACTTCGACTCCGAAGACATCGGAAATATGGACGACGATGCAGGAGACGAACAGGAACCACTGCCCACAGGGCAGTGGACAACCACCTCATCATATGATATATATATGGTGGACACACCCAAAGAAGGAAACGACGACAGGACAGCGGAGGATGACCCCTCTAAGAAGCAACCCAAGCGCCGACGTCAGCGGCGCCGCTCTAAGTCTTGCCAAAGCAAAAGTGGTGATACTGACACAGGAGATACTAGCACTCCGGACAGTGCCGAAGATGATGACAGTCCCCTCCAGCAAGATTTAGAGCGGGAGGATGGAGAAGCCAGCCCTCCTAAGAGAGCGGCAGATGGAGAGGTGGAGGATGATAATTACATGCCTCCCTCCGAAGACGAGGCAATCCTCGATGATGACGAATTTGTCGTGCCTGAGGATCCCGTCGAACAAGAGCGCTTCAAGCGCCGGCTTATAGCCACGGCAAATAGCCTTAAGAAAAAGCAACAGTAGCTTCGGGCTGATCAAGATTTGCTAGCTGACAGATGGACTGAAGTCCTTGTGGCCGAGGAATATGAACTCGAATGCCCCTCCAAGAGTTACCCCAAGCACAGGTTGCTACCCCGACTAAGGAAGCATTAAAACCTACATCTCCAGTGTATGACGCGGCTGAGCGGCCACCTTGTGGCCGCGACAGAGAGGCGTTTCGGCCAAAAGCTCAGCCCGCACCCTAACGTCACTCAAATAAAAATGCCAAGGCACGGGGAAATACGCTAGACCCGCGAGACGTATTGGAGGACAAAGAAAAACACGCAAGATCGATCTATGGATCACGAGGGCGCGCCACTACGCGAGACGATAACCATCACGTCGGATACAGTAAAAGTAAATCTGGCCGGGCCGAACACATCGAACAAGACTCATTTGAGCTGCGTCGCGACATAGCCCAGTATAGAGGCACCGCACACACCCTATGCTTCACAGACGAAGTAATGGATCACCAAATCCCAGAGGGTTTCAAACCCATAAATATCGAATCATACGACGGTACAATAGATCCTGTGGTATGGATCGAGGACTTCCTCCTGCACATCACATGGCCCGCGGTGACGATCTACACGCCATCAAATACCTCCCACTCAAACTCAAAGGACCAGCTCGGCATTGGCTCAATAGCCTGCCAGCAGAATCCATTGGCTGTTGGGAAGATCTGGAAGCCACATTCCTTGACAACTTCCAGGGCACTTATGTGCGACCACCAGATGCCGATGACTTGAGCCACATAATTCAGCAGCCAGAGGAATCGGCCAGGCAATTTTGGACACGGTTCCTGACAAAGAAAAATCAAATTGTCGACTGTCCGGATGCAGAGGCCCTAGCAGCTTTTAAGCACAACATCCGCGACGAGTGGCTCGCCCGGCACCTCGGGCAGGAAAAGCCGAAATCTATGGCAGCCCTCATGACACTCATGACCCGCTTTTGCGCGGGAGAGGATAGCTGGCTAGCTCGCATCAATAACATATCAAAGAACCATGGTACTTCGGTACCAAGGATAGCAATGGCAGGTCACGTCGCAACAAACATAAGCGCCGCATCAACAGCGACAACGCCAAAGATACGGCAGTCAATGCCGGATTTAGAGGCTCTAAACCCGGTCAGTGGGAAAAGCCATTCAAAAGAAGCACTCCGGGCCCGTCCAGTTTGGACCGTATACTCGATCGCTCGTGTCAAATACACGGCACCCCCGACAAGCCAGCCAACCACACCAACATAGAATGTTGGGTGTTCAAGCAGGCCGGCAAGTTAAATGCCGAAAACAAGGATAAGGGGTTACATAGCGACGACGAGGAGGAGCCCCGGCTGCCGAACACTAGAGGACAGAAGAGGTTCCCGCCACAAGTGCGAACGGTGAACATGATATACGCAACCCACATCCCCAAGAGGGAGCGGAAGCGTGTGCTAAGGGACGTATATGCGATGGAGCCAGTCGCCCCAAAGTTCAACCCATGGTCCTCCTGTCCGATCACCTTCGATCGCAGGGACCACCCCACTAGTATCCAACATGGCGGATTTGCCGCACTGGTCCTAGACCCAATCATCGACGGATTTCACCTCACTCGAGTCCTTATGGACGGCGGCAGCAGCCTGAACCTGCTTTATCAGGACACAGTGCGCAAAATGGGTATAGACCCCTCAAGGATTAAACCCACAAAACGACCTTCAAAGGCGTCATACCAGGTGTAGAGGCCCATTGCACACACTCAGTCACACTAGAAGTGGTCTTCGGATCCCCGGATAATTTCCGAAGCGAGGAGTTAATCTTCGATAGAGTCCCGTTCCGCAGTGGCTATCATGCACTGCTCGGGCGAACCGCATTCGCAAGATTCAATGCGGTACCGCATTATGTATACCTCAAGCTCAAGATGCCAGGACCTCGAGGAGTCATCATAGTCAATGGGTACACAGAGCGCTCTCTCCGTACGGTGGAGCACACTGCGGCCCTCGCAGCAGAAGCGCAAAGCAGCCTCTTAAGGCAATCAACCAGTTCGGCGATCAAACACCCGGACACCGTCAAGCGTGCCCGGAGTAATCTGTGTCTGGCACATTCCGAGCTCGCATAAAAATTTGTCCCCCACCCCAGTGCCTGCCAAATGGCGAAATCCGTGCCACACGTACATAATTACGCATTGAAAATACCATGGGCATAGGTGGGAGAAGGGGGCACGACTACGCCACGCCCCAAAACGCGGATCAACCGCACTAGGGGCTTCCCGCTTTGTTATTTTTTCTCTCTTTCAGGACTTTACTCTCTGGAAACACTGTCCGGTAGTACGACCGCCGGATACATGATACAACAACCAAGGAGGCAGAAAACTACGTCGCACCATGGAACTCCCAGGTGGTCTCTGATAACGAGCGAAATACCTGCTTTTAATACCATTCCGCAACTTGCCCTTGGAGGGGACATGTCAAATATTCCTACCTTTTGCTTATCACACCACTTGTATCATTATGCTTTGGCGCACCCTTTTCAAATAAACAATGCATAGCACTAGTCTATTACCGCATTCTCTATTCTTTTTTATATATATGTTCATTCATGACATTCAGCACCCGTACACTCTGGTACAACCAATACGCCAGGGGCTTAAGTGTACCCCATAATACGGTGTGAGAAGTCCGAACACTTTCGACAGTGCGGCACCCCGAACTTATAGCATTATATGCATCAGCTCCGAATCATGTCTTGGGTCAATAGTTGGGTTTGCCCGGCTCCCATGTTTTGGTACCTTACGTTCCGCTATATCGGCTAAGGTAGCACTGGGAGAACTACTGCGATTGTGCCCTAGTTCATCTAGGAGCACCTCAGTAGAGAAAGCTAAAACTGACTGTCATGATAGGGCGAGAGCTGGTCGCTGTTTGAGAGGTCTCGAGTCCCTAAGGACTTATGCTGCTTAGGGCGAGGAGTCGGCTTTGTCCGGCTTAGGCATGTATAACACCCCGAATTCGGCCTTCCGAATACTAGGGGCTTTGCCAAAATTTAAAATTGTAGACTTCTATGGCTAAGTGAGAGTGATAAAGCATTATAGTATGATTGCCTTGTTCGTTGCGCTGAGCACCTCCCTCGAAGGACACAACAATGGGAAAAAGAGTGCTCAGATTTATCCTGAACACCCTAGCACTCGTGGCATGGAGGCAGAAGCCGACGACTGGCCATCTCTTAGATTTGATAAACAGCCGCACAGAAGGTAATATTTTAAATTCAAACAAGCGTTGCATAGCGCACATGAACAAGTTTTCATAATACAGGATCACACGAGCAAGTTCATTCAAAAATTACATCCTTCGCATACTCGTTCGCCACAAGACGGGCACCCTTCAGGACATCCTCATAATACATTTCCGGGCGGCGATGCTCCTTGCCCTGTGGCGGCCCCTCGTTCACCAGCTTCTCGGTGTCCATCTTAGTCCAGTGCACCTTCGCACGGGCAAAAGCCCTGCGTGCACCTTCGATGCAGATGGACCGCTTTATGACTTCCAGCCGTGGGTAGGCATCCAGCAACCGCCTCACCAGACCGAAGTAGCTGATGGGAAGGGCATCGCCAGGCCACATCCGGACTACAAGGCCCTTGATGGCCTGTTCGGCCGCCTTGTGAAGCTCGGCCAGTTGCTTCAGCTGGTCGCTCAAAGGCACGAGGTGTTCGGTCCTAGTATGCTGAGACCAGAACAACTTCTCCGTCGAGCTTCTCTCCTCGGCCCGGTAGAATTCGGCAGCATCAAACACACTGCGGGGCAGATTTATGAACGCTCTTGAAGAGCTCCGAACTCGGGTAAGTAAATAGAAATTTTCTTTCACATGCTTGCTTTGCATAATGAATGCCTTACCCGCCGCTATCCTCTTCGCCGCCTCAATCTCCTGGAGGGCCTTATGGGCTTCGGCCTTGGCATGTTTTGCACTTTCGAGGGCCTTGGCAAGCTCGGACTCTCGCGTCTTTGAGTCACGCTCCAGGGACTCGTGTTTTTTCACGAGTTCCTCGAGCTCTTCTTGCACCTCACCCACCCGTGCCTCTTGTTTCTCCCGCTCGGTGCGCTCCTGGGCCGCTTTGTTTTCAGCCTCGGACAACACCTGCTTCAGGGTCGCCACTTCGGTTGTGTTCCCTGGCATATTCATGATGATCCTATTATCTTGCAACCAAGTTTCTTTTTGTTTTTCATATATAAACAAGGTTTTGCTTACCTTTGTTCTCCTCGAGCTGCCTCTTGGCAAGGCTGAGCTCTTCATTGGACCGCTTAAGGTCCTGCTTTAATGCGGTGACCTCCACAGTATGTGCGGCAGCGGCCAGCAGGGAAGCCTGCATACACATATAGACATACTTGTATTAGACTCCTACAGATAGATCCTCTATTCAACTTTTCTTTGTGAACGCCAAACAGAGCATCAGCGGCTACTGTCTATGCAGTAACATTTTCATATATTTTAATACTTACCTCAAAGCCTGTTAGAAGGCTGGCACAGGATTCAGTTAGTCCGCTCTTGGCGGACTGAACCTTCTTGATCACCGCACTCATGATAGTGCGGTGCTCTTCATCGATGGAAGCGCCACGAAGCGCTTCCAGCAAGTTGCCCGGTGCCTCTGGATGGACAGGGGCCACCGGCACGGGCGGGTTGCCCCTCTTAGCGGGGGGTCGCCTGCCGGAGTCCGGAACCGCTCTGGGTTCCGGCATAGTGTCTGGCTGGGGGCCGGACTTGGAGCCCACGGGAGTCTTGCCCCCTTTGCGCCCAGGGTCCGGAAGGTCGCCTCGAGGCGCCTCCAGGGCCACCTCCCCCCCGGCTTGGTGCCCTTTGAGACAACACCTCGACGTTGTCCGTAGGGCGGGGGGAGGAGGCAGTCGGAAGTGAGTCGCTATCCATGTCCGATGGGTCCAAAGAACCATCTGACGAGGACACGTTGATGTGGGCCTTGGGCAGACTGCATAATCATGTTTGACATGGTGTAAGGAGAAGCAGTGCAAGAAAAGCATACCATGAATTGCTCTGGTATCCGAATACTTACGACTTCACCAGGGGCTTGTCCCTGGGCAACCACTCATCTTCGCTATGCGCGGCGGTGGTGGAATAGTCCGGAAGGAGAGTCCTTCCCTTCTTGGACTCTGCGGCTTCCCCGGTTGGGGTGGCCTTCCTTTTCTTGTGTCCCCCGGCTGGAGGGGGAGAAAATTCATCTTCCTCCTCCTCGTTTTCACGAGAGGAGTGCGTTTTGGAGTTATCGGACGACGAGTCCGATACCACCTGACGTCGGGAACTCCTTCGAGTCCCCATGGCCTTCTTCTTGGTCTTCTTCTCCGGCACCTCATAAGGTGCCGGAGTCAGCATCTCCGTCAGGAGTTCGTTGGCCGGATCTTCGGGCAGGGGGGCCGGGCAGTCGATCTACTATGATGTCTCCACCCAGTCCGGTCATGGGCATGGGAGCTCAGATCCCGCACATAATTAAACTAGATGCCCTATAATGCGTAAGGAACTTACCAGATTCGCAGGGTGCTTCGCGCTAAGTCTGCGGTCCTCGGTGAGGGAAGGAGGGACCTCGGCGCCCTTGAACAGCACCCTCCAGACGTCCTTATGCATTGTGCCGTAGAGCTCGCTTAGAGTCTAGTGCTGGGCCGGGTCGAACTCCCATAAATTGAATCACCATTGTTGACACGGGAGGATCCGGCGGAAGAGCATGACCTGGACCACGTTAACAAGCTTAAGTTTCTTTCTTATCAAGTTCCGGATACATGTCTGGAGTCCGGTCAGCTCTGCCAAGCTACCCCAGGACATACCCTTCTCTTTCCAGGAGGTAAGCCGCATGGGGATGCCGGATCGAAATTCGGGGGATGCCATCCAGTTGGAGTTGCGCGGCTCGGTGATGTAGAACCACCCCGATTGCCACCCCTTTATGGTCTCCACAAAGGAGCCCTTGAGCCATGTGACATTGGGCATTTTGCCCACCATGGCGCCTCCGCACTCCGCTTGCTGGCCGGTCACCACCTTAGGTTTAAAATTGAAGGTCTTCAGCCACAGGCCCAATTGGGGCCTGATGCGGAGGAAAGCGTCGCACACGACGATAAACGCTGAGATGTTGAGGATGAAATTGGGGGCCAGATGGTGAAAATCCAGCCCGTAGTAGAACATAAGCCCGCGGACGAACGGGTGGAGGGGAAATCCCAGTCCGCGGACGAAATGGGGGAGAAACACAACCCTCTCATGGGGTTCGGGCGTGGGAATGATCTGCCCCACATCTGGGAGCCGGTGCGCGATGTCCGCCGCCAGATATCCGGCCTCTCGTAACTTGGTGATGTTCTCCTCTGTGATGGAGGAGACCATCCACTTTCCTCCCGCTCCGGACATGCTTGGAGTGGCTTCAGGAGGAAGACACCAACTTGGGCGCTGGAGCTCGAGTGTGCGAAAAGGGATAAGCAAGGAAGAAGAAGGTGTGGGTAAAAAGGGGGAGTCTTCATCCCTTTATAAAGACGGTAGAACTATGTGCCTCCCCACTCGCCTGGTAAAAACCACTTATTCCCCAAGCGCCACAATTGATGGCGCGATTGGGTTACCCACACCCGTATTGATGAGAATCCCGTGGAAATATTATTCTCTCTACGGTGGTATGTGGAACTTGTTTTGCAGAGCCGAACACTATCCTTGTGTTCAAAATCTTCTATGGAGTATTCGGAGGAGGTACCCGCCTTGCAATGCCGAAGACAAACTGTGTGCCGGACTCATCGTCATTGAAGCCTGGTTCAGGGGCTGCTGAGGGGGTCCTGGATTTGGGGGTATCCGGACAGCCAGACTATATCCTTTGGTCGGACTGTTGGACTATGAAGATACAAGATTGAAGACTTCGTCCCGTGTCCGGATGGGACTCTCCTTGGCGTGGAAGGCAAGCTTGGCAATACGGATATGTAGATCTCCTTCCTTGTAACCGACTCTGTGTAACCCTAGCCTCCCCGGTGTCTATATAAACCGGAGGGTTTAGTCCGTAGGACCAAGAACAACAATCATACCATAGGCTAGCTTCTAGGGTTTAGCCTCTTCGATCTCGTGGTAGATCAACTCTTGTAATACTCATATCATCAAGATCAATCAAGCAGGAGTAGGGTTTTACCTCCATCGAGAGGGCCCGAACCTGGGAAAAAACATCATGTCCCCCGTCTCCTATTACCATCTGCCTAGACGCACAATTCGGGACCCCCTACCCGATATCCGCCGGTTTTGACACCGACAACTTGGTCAAAAGGTGGCGGGCTGGCCCATGGAAAGCCTGTTAACGACATGTTCGCATATAGCCCATTTACAGCCCACTGACCCAAGGCCCGTTACGCCCTATTCGAATTAGGCCTAGTAGCGTCATCTGGGCCATCCAATATGATTCCAGCCCGTTTTCAATTCTGGCCATGTATGGCCCATGACGTCTTTCGGCCCATATGAGGTCCTATGTAACTCTTGGCCTATTAACAGCCCGTGGTGAAACTGGCCCGTAATGAACAGTGTATCACTATACACCCATTAACGGCCCGTGGTGAAACTGGCCCGTAATGAACAGTGTATCACTTTATACCCATTAACGACCCGCTATTCTGTTGGGCCTTTTCCAGCCCATGTTATCTTTCGGCCTTCTCAGAGCCCATTTATTCTTCGGCTCATTTCCAGCATTCGTTTACTTACGGCCTGTTACTGTCATTTTCTGCTTGTGGGCCAAATTCAGCCCTTGGTTACAGTCGGCCCGTTTGTGGTCCGTTAATACATTGGGCCGTTTTCATAGCGTCATCAAATACGACCTATTAACGATGGCCTATTATGGTCGGCCCATGAATGGACGATTCCAACTCTAGCCCGTTTGCGGCCATAATGCGGTATGTTTGGCCCATGTTTGGCCAATCGATCATACGGCCCGTATAAGGCCCATTGATAATATGGCCCGCAGAAGGCCCATTGTTTCTATGGCCCGTAGAAGTCCCATTGTTTCTATGGCCCGTAGAAGGCCCACTATTTCTACGACCAGTAGCAGGCCCAGTGTCACTATAGTAAATATTAGCCCATGGTTATTGTGGCCTAATTTTAAAAAATAGGTTATTGCAGCCACTAGCTAACCGCCGAAAAAGAACTACAATGACTACAAGCAAACAAATAAACAAGACAACAAGGAAATAAATAAGCAAGCAACTAACGCTAGGCTATCATGGCTATTACACATATTACATCCACTAGGCATCAAAGTTCGCCACCAGTGCAAATATAGGGAACAAAGCAGCATATCATATACACTGGTTGTCAAAGTTGGCGACTAGCACAAATAAACGCTGCAGCAAAACAAATCCAGAACTGAAACCACTTCAGAAGATCTCAAGAAACAATATCCTGGGTACCCATAATCCTGGCAAGATGCTTAGCAAGGTTATTAACTTTCTCTTGTTTGGCGCTTAAATCCTCCAGCGCTTGCTGTTGCACCAAAAAATATGCATCTGAATTCTGCAGGGACTTCCTCAGTCCTTCAGCTTCTTGTCGCAGCACATCTCATTGATGTCTTTCAACTTGAAGTTGAGACTCAGGAAGACGAACTGATTTAGGCAGCGAGTTCGAAGAGCTTGTGCCAGCAGTAGTGGCCAGTAACTCGAACACTACATCAAGACAGGACTTTTGGGTTCCCTCACTGTTGTCAATATAGTTTTCATTAGCTTTCTTGGAGACCAACAGGGATGTCTCACTATCTTGAACCTTATCTGCATTACTTCCTTTACCATTGGATAACGCGGTACTGTTCTCCAATATTTTGTCTGCATTCGAAAAGAGAAACAAGCAGACACATCACATGTTTACGATGTTGTATATGAAACTCATTTTGGTAAATGAGTTCAGTAGTAAAGTGCATAGGATAACAACATGAAACAAACATATATCTATGTACCATGGTCACTTTATGGTCTATATCATTCTAGTTTTTGTTGCCAAATCAAGATAGAGACACAGTTCAAATAATATTTGTTCAAGACAAAGCAGAATAGACAGAATATAAGTGTGGGTAACTATAGAGCAATAACAACACTTGTAATGTGCATGACATGAGAACATAACTGTTTATTCAATTGAAACTGAAATCAAGATAGAGCAGGTTACAACAGCAAACCAGTTAAAGAAACAGGTTTGAAACATACCTGTTGCGCCATTGGAGTTTCAATTCCATCCTTCAAATTTGAAAATAGTTGGTATGAGTAAATACAGTCATGCAAGAGCAAAGGAGTATGAACCATAGCTACATAACCTGACCTGAGAACAAATCTTCTTCTCCTTTAAGCGTTGAGTTGGGATTCAGAGTGGTGGTCCTTGTGCTTTGGGCATTGCAGTTCCCTTACTAACTGCTCGTGTTTGGGTGCTCTGTGGTGGAGACGGTGTTGTGTCAACTGGAACTGGGTTACTATCTGCCGGGGTTGGGGTTAGAAGGGGTGTAGCTGGTTCTCTGTTCAACTGGGTAGGGGTACAATCTACGAGAGTCTGGGTTATGTGTGGTGGATCTGGTCCTTGGGCAAGTACAACCGTGGTTCTATCTGCATCAACTGGTAGCACTATCTTTTCTGAAGACCGTGTTGTTACTCCCTTAGATACTGCCATCATGCTTTCCAATTCAAATGGCTAATAAACAAGAAAAGCATAGACATTGTATGATAGATAGGTGCAATGGATAGTGGGGAATAAAAGAGGGCATGAAATAATTCATATTTATGTTGTCTAACCAAACAGGATAGCATGATACAATTTCACATATATGATGGCTAACTAAACAGGATAGCATGACACAATTTCATATTATGATGGCTAACTAAAAAAGATGGAAAGACATAGTTCAAAATATGAGACTATGTAAAGAGGATGACATGACATAACTATATAATGTGTTTATTAAATAGGTTGGCATGGCATAATTCACATACATTCACGGATAGAATGCCATAATTCAAAATATGATGACTGTAAACACTAAACAGGATGAGATGATATAACTATATGATGTCTTTATTAAATGGGTTGTCATGCCATAATTCAGATAGATGATGTGTATGTACTATGTAAACATGATGGCATGATATAATTCAAATATATGAATTATATAGTAAGCAAGTAAGCAGATGGCAATCCATATATGATGTAAAAACTAAGCAATGCAGGACAACATGCATGACATGGGTAATATAACCCTGCCAAGTTTGAGCATAGACCTCAGGGGGAAAATAGGACTAGTCATCAGTATCTGAATCCTCCTCTGAGGAGCTCTCTGTAACCAGCAAGATGTCTGCTTCAGCAGGTAGCATTGTCTGCTCTAAATACCTTGTTTTCACTCCAGATACTTCCATCACCGCTTCAAATGGCTGATGCACAGGAAGAGTAGTTGAATATACAAACGTTGTCGACAAATGGAACACGTAATACAAAAAATGATAGCATGATATAATTCACATACATGATGATTGGCTAAACAGCATGGCATTGCATAATTCACATATATAATGCCTTTGCAACAAGATAGCATTGTATAATTCACATATATAATGTCTTGCAACAAGATGGCAATGCATAATTCACAGATATGGTAATTAGACACTGAAGAGGTGGCATTCACACAAAGCATGTCTAAACTAATCAAATGACATAGCAATGCGAGACACCATACGCATGATATGAGCAACATAACCCTGCCAAGTTAGAGCATACACCTCGGGGGGGATAGGACTGGTCATCTGTCTCTGAATCCTCCTCTGAGGAGCTATCCATAACCAGCGAGATATGCGCTTCGTCAGATAGCATAGTCTGCTCTGAAGACCTTGTTTTCACTCCAGAATTTGCCATCACCGTGTCAAATGGCTGACGCACACGAAGAGCAGTTGAATGTAATAACATTGTTGACAAATGTAATATGTAACGAAAAAAGGATGGCCTGATATAATTTACATATAAGATGACTGGCTAAGCAGGATGGCATTGCAAAATTCACATATATGATGCCTGGCTAAACAAGATGGCGTTGCATAATTCACATAAACGATGAATAAACTAAATAGATGGCATTCGCACAAAGGATGTCTAAACTAAGCAGATGACATATTTGATGTATAAAGTAAGCAATGCAAGACACCATATGAATGATATAACCAACATCAGCATGCCAAGTTAGAGCGAAGACCTCAGGGGGTAAATAGGAGTTGTCTTCTCCTTCTGAATCCCCCCCCCCAGAACAGATATCTTCCTCTCGATTACAATCCGAAATGCATCGAGGGGGGCTGCCTTTGCGCCTACCATGGAGCAACATCTGCATGAAATTTTATTGCCACACAAGGCTCGTCTCTTTTGCTCTACATGTTTAGTTCCATTGTTTACAATAACTATCATGCATAGGAATAAACCATAGTGAGATTATGTAAGGAGTGCATGCAGAAATCCAGAGTGATGGTAGCAACCTGTGGATAGACCCAAAACCAATAATAGCAGGCAGACAATGGCTTCTGTTAAAAAATACAGATAATGGCTTCTTTACTGTTTGTTTCCCACCCAACATGAAACTCATAGTAGACACCGGAGATTAACCAGATAGTAGATAGATACTATTGATAGCGGCCCCGATATGTACCCCACAACCATTTAAAAACTCAAGTTTCACCATTAGTTTGGAGCTGACTCGGAGTCTAATCGGTGAACAGGACAATAAAGTAGCATGTAATATTAAGCGATGCATAACGTAAGCAGACAGGAAAGAGTGCGACCTCTCTTGCAGACCCGTGTAGTCCTCGAGGTCATCTGCTCGGTTGATGATGGTAATGCAGTTTTCATGGCTGCCAGCGGCGGGGAAGAAGATCTGAGGCGGCGAAAGACAGTCTCGAGGCCGGATCCCTGCTGTGCTGGACCCTTCTGTCGTTGGAGCAGCTGAGCTGGGGTGGACGACGGCGCAGCAGGAGCGGGACAAACCACACAAGGTTTTCTTTGACAACTATCTGTAAGAGAAGTAATTCTGTAAGGGCTCGTTTGAATTGGAGGATTCCAACAATACAGGGATAGGAAATAGACATGAATAGGATAGGAATGCATGTGCAAAACAGAGAATTTAAAAACACAGGATTTCTGCCAATCTGGGTGTTTGATTCGCAACAATTGGAAGATCACCGGATGCAAAGAAGCATGGTGAGATTAAGTCAAACCACAAGAAAATGTACGGTTATAATGCTATTATGCTACTATCTCTTAGTATTGTGCTTCATGAATAGGAATTTGACAAGGAGGACAAGTGAAAATTAAAATTCCTACATTTTTTCTTTCAAGGAGACACTAAAGGAACAAATCCGTGTGCTCAGTGGACAATATATATAACATGTAGAGTAAAAAAGAGATGCAACAAGTGTACAACCTCTTTGGCGAAGCCATGTCGATCTCAGCGTGATTGGGTTGGCCGGTGAGGATGCTCCGGCTGACTTTGCTGTCGGAGGAGGAGAACAAGATCTTAGGCGTCTGGAGATGGAGCATGAGGTACTTCTCCGCTGTGATGGAGGGTTTCGTCGTTGGAGCAGCTCCGGTGAGTTGTACGACGCTGAGGCTGAAGCAGGACAAGAGAGACAACGAACAACGTTAACCTGAGTGGAATTCTAATAGCATCTCCAATACATGACATAAAATACATAACCACAAAGTGCTAGATGTAAAATACATCAGCCGCTCATCTCTGAACTTAACTGTCGAAACTGAATTTAACTGTCGAAAATGAACTTAACTGTCGAAACTGAACTTAACTGTCAAAACTGAATTTTGCTGTCGAAACTGAATTTTGCTGTCGAAAGTGAACGCACTAGCAAGGTGAGGCTACATGTCGGTTGACTGATTTTTCATCTCTGGTCAGTCGATTTTGCAGCCGTTGGATACGAAATCAAGGGCCCGCGGTTCATCTTCAACCTCCACCCCCCTGAGCCGGCCAAACAGCAGCCCCCCGCCGGCCACGGCGGGCGGTGCGCGGCCCCGCCCGCCCCGAAAACACTCCCCACCGCCGGTCCGCCGCCGCCCCAGCCCTTCCTCTAGGCCCCCCCGTGCCGAGCTTTTTCTCCAGCGATCCCCATGCCACCGCCCCACCAACGCCCCGCCACCGCCGGCGACCACCGCCCCCATCCTGAACCCTAAGATAGATAGTGGGGTACCTCTCCGGCGAGCCCCCCTCCCTGCTGCGGCTGGTTCTTCATTCACCCCGGCGAGCCCCCCCCCCCCACCCCCTAAAAATCGACTGACCCAAAAGTCGATTCAGTCGACTGAAGTGTAGCTAAATCGAAGCAGCATCGCAAGCAAGAGCAAGAGCGAGAGCGAGAGCAGTAGCGCGAGCAAGAGCAATAGCAAGAGTAGACCAGTCAGGGGACCAAGAGGAAGAGCAGAGCAGCAGTTCGAGCGAGATCTAAAGTAGCAGCAACTCCTACTGATGTGGACGTCGCCGCCGAGGGAGCAACGTCATGGAGGAAGTGGCTGGCGACGCCGCCGTGGATGGAGCCGTGCTGTGTTAGATCGGGACCGAGCGCCGGCAGCACCGTGAGATCGAATCAAGAATAAAATGTGGCGATTAGTGTACAACCTCTTTGGTGGCCCCGATTAGGCCGCAACTTCATTCGACGAAACGGTGATGGTGATGCTCTTCCGGTGGTGCAGGTGAAGACGACAGTGTGGGAATGGAGGTGGCATGAAAGACAAGGGGAACGTCAGGGCAGCTCCTTGGAGGTGGAGGACGGGGTGGCTAAACCGGCGGGACGATGAGATCGACGACGGATCCTCATCCGGTACGGTGGATAAGGGACGTTGAGGTGTTGTTGTGGACGACGTCGTCGGGGAAGAGGCTCCGGCTAGGTGGCGGAGGGAGCAGGGTGTGGGGTTTCGTCGCGGGCTTTCACGGCCTCGGTGTATGAATGGGTGGGCGGATGGGATGGCAGTGGGGAACCATGGCTTAGAGACGCGCTTGTCCGAAATGTGGGGTAAGTTACAAAAGTAGCCCCAGCGATTTGAGGCTGTTCTTTTGGTTCAGGGGTACCACGGGCATTTCGCGTGTCGGGATTTCACAGGAGGTGGGAGTTTTAACGCGCGTTGAAATTTCGGAATAGCAAGGCGCGGGTTGAGATGGAGGGAGTTGTCGGAGCACAACGAGACAAAGATATATCTTAAATATTTCGGGCTAACAGGGTGTGGGTTGAAATTTCCGGACAAGCCTAACGTGTAATGTACCAAATCAATGCACACTACAAATGTCATTCAAAACTTTGAATTCATGTTATGTTCAATTAAATATTTTGCTACGTGTATAATGCATGCAACCTACTACTCAAATGAACGTTCTAGTGCATTCCAAACGTATATACTACCGCTTCAATATGAACTAAATTTGAATTCGTTTCTCTATTTGAATAAGATCTACAGTAATGATTGTTGTGAAGTCAAAGCATTTGAATTCGTTTCTCTGTTTTAATAAGATCTACAATCATCATTGTTGTCAAGTTAAACCATCGTTTGTGTATTATCTTCATAGCACACCACATGATTAGTCTCGAGTTACATATGAACTATGTGTACTATATGAACTCGAACTAGATTTTTTGAATCCACTTTATTTTGATTTCAAATCACATTACATTTCTAGCTCTAGCTAGATCTTCATAATCTAAACCATGTCTCATATGTATAATGTGTTTATCACATTATGTATGGTGCCCCGCCCCCTACGACTACAAGTATTTAGATGTGAGTTGCAAACACCACACATTACCACAAATTCAAATAAAATGTGAGAATGTTCGATATATAGTATTGTTTAGATTGTTCGATATTTAGTTGTAAGCTGCAAACGCCACACATTATCACAAATTCAAATAAAATGTGAGATTGTTTGATGTATAGTATGGTTTAGATTGTTCGACATTTAGCTGTGAGTTGCAAACGCCATGCATTATCACAGTATGGTATAACATGCGCACAACACGTGTATCACCGCTATATTCATGCATGCAATGTTTAAAACACTATGATCTCCTATTCAAATATATGAATTCGCTTTCATATCAAATTATGATATTTGTTAGTCTCTTACACCCACACAATCCTCTAACCTTTGTAGCTACCACCAACTTTCTCTCGTGCATGCACACGCCCTCCTCGCCCTCCCCCTCCCTCGACATTCTATCCACTGGGCACATTCATTTTTTCTTTAGGTCGTTCTCCCAGGGACTCCACAACTCCTTTCCGACACACACCGATCGATAAACCTCTCCAGTGATGCCTGCCTACAACATACACACACACCTTCAATCTCCTCCTTTATGTGTCCTTGCCTCGTGTCTCTCATACGGTCAGACACACGTGTAAACTCTCGCCCCTCTTTTCATCGATCTCACAACCGCACACTCCTCCCCCTATCTAGCTAGTAGTTAGGCCTCTCGCACCATCTCCTAGCTCCATTCTCTCTGTCTATCCGTCTCGCTGGGCCTTATTTGCCTCTAACAAATGGACGTACACCGACCGATCTCTCACTATACATATAGCTAGCTAGGTCCTTATAACTCGTTTTTACCCACACGTCAATCGATCTACCTCATTAGTTGTGTCTCTCCCTTCCTCCGACAAAGAACAATTGATCTACCGATCTAGTTAGGTTTGCTTACCAAACACATGGTTCCCCTTCATCATCAATGGATGCATCCTGACAGATCTATCACGCACAGGCACACATAGAAACACATCCCCACTCTTATTGATAACATTGCAGTTCCACCCTCAGTTTGTCTAGTAGGCCTCTCCCACCATCTTCGAGAAGCAACTCCATCACCCATCCAGCACTCTACCCCTCTCCCTCCCTCTCCCTCCCTCTCTCTCTCCTCTCTCTTTCTGTCCCATCATATTTCCCGTCCTTCAGTTATGTATGGATGTCAACCGATCTCCCTCAAGACATAGCCGGGTCTCTCCTTCTCAACACATATACGAGTCGTTCTACCTCTATAGTTAGGCCTCTGCCTACCCCTGCCCCCAGCCCCTCCCCCCCCCCCCACACACACACACACCGATACATCGAGTGCTCTAGTCATGTCTCCCTGTCACACACAAACTTGGCATGTTCCCTCTAACGTTCCGGTAGGCCAGTCGCCCTATATCTTTGACTTGTACACACACACACAATTTCAATGGTTCTCTTCATCGATCTCGCACCCACCCACTTGATCCTCTCTTCGACTCTATCGATAGCTATGACCCCTCCCTCTCTTCTCGTGGATTGCCCGACCCTCTATGTATGATATGGATAGGCCTCCATTTCACACACATTGCATGCAAAATTTTGTTTGAGTTGTCATCGACACATATTCAAACAAATAATTCACGAAATCAACCCCCACCCCACCCCCACCCAAAACAAAAACACTCACGAACGCGGTTTGTATCTCTCACACACACCCACGTAGGTGGGGGACATGCACAAAGAGAAGAGGTGCATGCACGACGCATGTACTCCCATCTCTTTCCCAACCACACCCGCGCGGGTACACGGTGGAGCTCATTTCTGTATGAAAAAGGCAGCCCACGTGGTAATTTGGCACGTGTACTGGTTGTCCACTTGGTGGAGGGAGGATCGTCTACCACGGGTGAACAAACAAATTGCGACTTGACGTGTTATGTTAAAAAAAGAGGCAAACCATGTGGGGCCTACCTTAGAGGCAAGGCTCTATACACTGGAGTACTTTTGCACTACTAGGGAAAAGGCTAGCAGCAGCGCGGGTTTTAGGCCTATCAGCAGCGCGGGTACCCGCGCTACCAATAAGGCGCTACAGCTAACGTATAGCAGTAGCGCTACTGCTACACAAGTGTTGCAGCAGCGCGCTTAAAGGAACCTCGCTGCTGCTAATAGCTATAGCGCGCTTCCCCTGTGCGCGCTACTGCTACAACCGTGCTGCTGCTAACTTTTCTGCACTCGCTACTACTAATTTTAGTTGTTTTTTTGTTTTTTTCGGCATATTTGTTTTGTATTTGAGCAGGCTTTATAGAAGAATCTTTAGCACATACAAATGTCATCATGATACACATACAAATGCCTGTGAGACCACAAATGTAATCATAGCATATACATACAAATAGTCTCGTCATAATCATCATCCAACACAAAGTGGTATCTTGTCATCATCTCGAAAATAGCGATACATGCAAGTCTCGAATACTTGCAACTACAACGTCATCCATCTAAACAACGGTATACGCGAGAAGAGCTATCACTATGAGTGAGAGCGGAACTATGCAGTACATGAGATGGCGGTTACGAGTCCTCTCTCGCGCTAGCGTGAACCTCAAGTAACTAGCTTATCCTTCTTGTCTGCTTTTGAAGCCTTTATGGCTGGCGTCCGAGAACCCATTCACTTGCGCCTGACACTCATGCCACTCGTTGTACACCCCCGGAACCTTCCCTTTGTACACGACATAGCAGTTCCATCTCGCCATCAAGAAACTAGGTACCTATTAGAGATGCATGTTCATGAAGAGGATGTACAATCATATATATGCAACAAAATATACTAGAGAACACCGAAAAAGAAAGGGTTAGCAACTAGATGCAACATACAGTATGCAAATTAATTAACTAGAGGTACGCAGGTGATCATACGCAAACTAACAAAGTAGCATTACGCAAGTTCGGCAGGGATCATGGACATCACAAAGTTGCATCACTACAAATAGTATACAAGTTCAACCGACACATATCATCATCATCGGCATAATTAATCACTAGAAGTTCCATCCTTCCATATCATCGAGGATGGACCCTAGCTTCTTGAACGGCGTGAGGTCTAGACGTTGCATGCCTATGCGAGTTCGGACGTCAGCTCGCGATATAGGGCCGTGATGGAACATCCCCTTCTCATCGATGACTTCTTTCATGATGATCGTCGCAATGTCGCTTTGGATGCGAAAGGAGTCATCTCTAAGTTTATAATCCGCTTCTCCATGAGATTCTAGCCACTTGTGGATATGATCATCATTTTTGCTTCTCATGCGAAGCTTTTGGTGATCCGTGTTGAACTGATTCATGAGATGGAGGATGTACAATCCATCCTTCTTGCTTGGTTTTGGGACTTGGATGCAGGAGAAGTTAGTTTTATGCGCGAAACCCATCTTCTTGTTCCTTTGTTTCCTGATCTGCATGTGGCCACCTCTAAAGCTGAAGCCTTGGAGAGCATCATCTAGAATATTCATTATGTGGGTGTAGTCTTTTTTCACGTAGTCTCTGGAAGGGTCAAAATACACGGCGTGGGAGACTTGTGGATAAAGAACGATAAGGACGGCGTGCCCGTTGCTGCAGGGAAAAGACACCTCAAATTATCCCCCATAGAGAGAGAAGGAATGATTGAAATGTATGAAAGGGTTGTTCGAAACTGACTTTACTTTGGATGATATGGCACGAGGACAATTTCCCGGTCCTTATTCTGTACCATGAAGTTTTGGAGGTAGTCCCTAGCAGTTTCACGCTCAAAGTCACCGAGACTCAAGAAAGACTCGTGCATGTAGTACGGATCCGCCACACAGATTTGTGAGACTTCTTCACTGTTCATGACAGAGCTCATATGTAGCGCAAAAAGGCGGACGATTGTAAAATCGAGCCGCCTTGTCAGAAACATCTCAAAGATATGGTCAAACCGCAGGAAGAACACCTCTGCGGGCCGTGTCTCGACGTAGCACTTCCCCTCAGGCACACGAGCCGCGTATGTCGGATATCCTGGATCCTTTGAGGCTAGTAGGCTTTTCTCAGTCGACAGCACATCGTCATGTAGTCTCCTGAGATCCCCTGATAGTGCCTCTAGTGGTTTTGGCGGTAGCATCGGCTCGCTCGTGAGATGGAACATGGCCGCACCTTTCACGGGTACACGCTCTTCAGAATGCATCCTACTTGGTTCCCATAGAACTTGCGAGGTTCTTCCGGCTCTAACGGCTCAAACTTGCCAGGCGCCATCTTTGTGATCACAAGTCGTCCAATCCCTAGTTTGTTAGGTTTTCATATCCTCTGCTTCTTATGCCTCTTTTCGGTACCGGCACCGGCGCCGGTATCTTTCCCGGCAGTACCTTCCCCACCGGTCTCGGTGCCGCCATCAGTGCTGGCGCCATCGGTGTCGGTGTCGGCGTCAGTACCATCATCATGGCGGACCTGCAAACCTTGCTTAGCAGTCAAAAAGTCGAGGTAGTCTTGTTCACCCTCATAATCCATCTCGTCTGCATCTTGGTCAGAAGGCCCAGTTTCTTCGTTGTTTGACATGTTTCCTATGATTAAGTGTCCTCATTTATTTCTAAAAGTATGAATAAATGAGAAATGAGATAAAAAAAGAAATCTATGTGCCAGCACTCGATATGCCAACTATGTAGCGCAAATCATGCCTTTATTCACGGGAATTTTTGGCATGACCTTTGCTAAAAAATGGACATATCAAGCGCCTGAAATTCACCGGAACGGAAATGAATCAGCATTCCGGTGTAACATAGGCAACTCGGATCATTTATCAAAACATGACATGTCCAAAACATGACATATCCACATATCACATGTCCAGTTCAAATTTGCATATAAATTCAGCAAATTTTGAAACCTATCTAAATTCATAACTAAATAGATAACCTAATTAACATAACTAAAACCTAAGTAAATTAACCCTAGCTAGCAGAGAGAGAGGGGGGTGGTTTACAGAGGGTGCAGGGCGAGGAGGCAGGCCCGACGACGGCCGAGGTTGGGAGGGGAGGAAGCAGAGGAGGGAGGCGAGGGCCGACGGGTCGGGGGCGAGCGCCGGCACCGGGGGCGAGCGCGCCTGGGTCGGGAGCGGTGGGGTCGGGGGCGAGCGCGCCGGGGTCGGGGGCGGCGGGGTCGGGGTGAGCGCGCCAGGGTCGGGGCGAGCGCGCCGAGGTCGGGGGCAGGCGCGGCGGTTCGACGGGGCCGGGGAAGAGAGAGTGGGGATTTGGGGGGAAAGAGGCGGGATGAAGCAGGGAGAGGGAGAATTTTGGGTTAAGTGGACGTAGCAGTAGCACGTTTACACGAAACGCGCTACTACTACCTCGACTAGCTGTAGCGGTTTTCTATAGAAACCACTACTGCTACCTTGACTAGCTGTAGCAATTTTCTGCAGAAACAGCTACTGCTACCTTGACTAGCTGTAGGTCTTTTTCACTAAAGTGCTGCTGCTATAACCAGTTTCCCTTTTTTCTTTTCCTCAGCATAATAGGAATATGTATATTACATCATTGGACCCTTGCATAATAATGGCTAAGTGTGTACACAAAATAGGAACATATATATATATATACATCATTGGACCCATGCATAATAATGGCTAATTAAGTGTGTATACAAAATAGGAACATATATATATATTACATCATTTGACCGATTCCTCAGCGCTGACGTTTTCGTTTTTGAGTCATCTTCTTTCCCTTCTTGTTCGTCGAAGAATAATTGAGCCCCTCATTGTGACTTTGCCTTTTCCATGGAGTACGATTTTTCTTTGGTAATGTAGTATTGATTCTTCTTTTGACATATACTTCATCATCATCGTCATCTTCCCTCATTGGGTTGCCGTACTGATCATAGTCTTCCTCGTTGGTGACTCCATCCATTCCAATGATGTTTCTTTTGCCTTTCCTCACGACAACACGACTGGGATTGCATGGGTCGGTTATGAAGAAGCACTGTGTCACGTGCTTAGCGTGTACCAATGGCTTGTTTTTTGCGATAGCGTTCACGGTAGCGCTCTTGGCGTCGGGTATAGTCATGGTAGTGAAAATCCGGCTTTCTCTTTCGACATTCTTAGCCCATCTGACACGGAACATCGTCGTGTTGTGCAGTCCAGAGTAGTCAAGCTCCCAGATCTCCTCGACCCTTCCATAAAATCATTTAGTTGCACCATTGTCGCTGCCGGTCATGCATTCCATCGTCACCCCTGAGTTCTGATATTCATCATTGTCCATATCTTTGGCCTCCGTGTAGAACGTGTATTCGTTGATATCATATGGCTGATAGGTTACGAGGTTGGGCGAGGGGTTATGTGCTAAGGCGTATATGAGCAATCCGTCCTTAGAGTCCTCCTCCGGGGGATTAGCAATAATATGCTCTTTGAACCAATGCAGGAAAGTGGAGTTGTGCTCTCTAGTAACTTCGGCGTCCGTCCTGCATACCCCCCGGTCACGATACTTCTTTGCGATAATTTCTTTGTGCAGTGGCACGAAAGGATCTACCTCGCCTAGGTGTTGTAGCACTACCAAGTTTGCTCTGTCAAAGTCGCTGCGTCGATCTGAGTATGCCACGTGCAGTTCCATGCGACCGTTGCAGTGACCTTCTCCTTCGAGCCTCCCATCGTGCTTGTTAACGGGCAAACCAACACTAACACCAGGCAGCTGGTCTGCGCCATATAGAAAATTCTCACAGAAAGAGATGCACTCTTATGTCAAATAGCCCTGGACGATGCTTCCATCCAAACGGGACATGTTACGAACAAATCCTTTGATGATCCCATTCATCCTCTAAAACGGCATCATGTTGTGTAGGAATGACGGCCCCAGGTCTATTATGTCATCCACAATATGGACACACAGATGCACCATCACGTCAAAGAACGCGGGCGGGAAGTACATCTCAAGCTCATTCAGTATCACAACAATCTCTTCCTATAGCCTTCGGAGCTGCTTCACACTGATCGACTTTCGAGAGATGACGTCGGAAAAGTTGCAGAGACCAATAAGCATGTCACGGACGTGCTTGTCCATTATCCCTCTAAGGGCAACAGGTAATATCTGCGTCATCATCACATGACAGTCATGAGACTTCATCCCGCTGAACCTTTTCTTGTCCGTGTCTAGATATCTACTTATCTTGCCACAGTAACCGGAACTAACTTTGACTCCGGTAAGGCACTTAAAGAATTGATTGATCTCAGCCTGACTTAAAGGTGAAGCAAGAAGGGGGGCAATAATCCTCATTCTTTATTTTCTTGCCCTTCTTCTCCCGTGCCTCTGTCTCCGTCTCTGTCTCGTCTGACATTTTACGTGGCGGCATGTGCAGATCTTCCCTGATTTCCAAATCTTGCAAGTCTTTTCTTGCCTTCGACCCATCCTTGGTCTTATCCGGCATGTTCATCAGTGTTGCGAGCAAGCTCTCAAGGACATTCTTACAGATATGCATTTGATCAAGGTAATGAGGTGTATCGAGTTTGTGCCAGTACTCCAAGTCCCAGAACACAGACCTTGTCTTCCATACCTTCAGCAGCGGCTCCGGCGCCTTTCTCATCGTCTTTCCCGGCGCGGGGCACTCCTTCCAGTTTTTCAACAGCTCATCGATTTCGGCACCGCTCCGCTTACGTGGAGGTCCTCGATGCTTAGCGTGACCATTGAATAGATTCCATGGTTTCTCCACGGGTCGTCCTGTTCGAGCCATCTTCGATGCCCCATGTACACGATTTTCCCAGACCCACCATCTTTCCTTGACATTAGCTGCTGAGACATCATATCATCCATGCACCGCATGCATCCGCAATATCCATGGCACACTTGGCCTGCCACATATCCGTAACCAAGATAGTCGTGCACTGTCGTGATCAGCGCGGCTCTCATGTTGAAATACTCGCCTTTGCTGGCGTCCCATGTCTTGGCCGGTGTTTTCCATAACGTGTCTAACTCCTCCTGAAGTAGCCCCAGATACAAATTAATATTATTTCCTGGTTGTTTCGGCCCTTGAATAAGCATGCTCATGTGAATGTACTTCGATTTCATGCACAACCAGGGGGAGGTTGTACATCCATACAAACATGGGCCATGTGCTATGGTTGGTGCTCTGGTTGCCAAACGGATTCATGCCATCGGTACATGCGCCGAGCACAATGTTCCTTGCATCACATTCAAAATACCGATAGAAGCTGTGCAACGCTCTCCACTGGCTTCCATCCTTGACGTGTCTCAGCTTTGGATCATCTCCATCGTCGGGCTTCTTCCTCTCTGCGTGCCAGCGCATTAGCTTTGCTTCCTTGGGATCTACAAAATACCTCTGGAGACGGGGAGTGATCGGTAAGTACCATACCACTTTCTGGGGACATTTCTTCCCGGCCTTCTTGTATCGAGAAGCATTGCACACCGGACAACTTGTTTTTTCCGCGTGCTCCTTCCGATAAATTATGCAATCGTTGATGCATGCATGGTATCTAACGTGTGGCAGATCAAGGGGGCACACAATCTTCTTGGCCTCATCAACACTACTAGGACATAGATACCCTCGGGAAGAACATCCTTTAGGTACTTGAGATGCTCATCGAGGCTAGTGTCGGTCCATTTGTTTTTAGCCTTCATCTTCAGCACTTGGAGCGTGAAACTCAAGTGGGTCACCTGAGGATTGCAACCATCATACATTGGAGTGGTCGAGTCTACCACCAGTTGCCCCAGCTTAGCCTCCTCTCTAGAAGCAGCTCTCTCAGTACTCGTCTCCTTGCGAAGCAATGCTTGAACATGAGGGTCCCGCACGATTGAACTTAGTACCGACGAACTCTGCTGTGTGGAGTCCATGTCGTTCTCTCCACCGCCATGTCCGGCCCCTTCTCCGCCGCCATGTCCGGCCTCTTCCCCGCCGCCATTATCAATCATCTCTTCGTCTTGCCCCATGTCATCATTGCCTGCCCCGTCGGCATCCTCAACATTGTAATCCTCATCTTCAGTTATCCACCGAGTATAGCCATCCATGAAACCAATCATGAGCAGGTGCGCTTCGACACGACCATCGACATGGGGGTAAAGCCAAAATATTCCTTTGCATTTTCGACACGGACATAAAACCTCTGTCAGGTTATTTTCCTGCATGTCCTGCACCGCCGACCGCGACCACCTGTCCACCATCGTTCCATTGACCATCGTGAACTCTGCACGGTAATAATAAACAAATTGATTATAAAAATGTGTGCATTCATCAAAGTCATACAAAAATTCGGCATGACCTTCCTTAAAAGTAGGACATATATAGATCTAGAGTTTGCCCGGAATTCGCCGAAACGGAAATAAATCGACATTTCGGCAAAACATAGGCAATTCAAATGCACAATTTGGCGTCAACTCATGCCACACACACAATCCCATAAAAATATCACACACACATGCATAAACGTATTTCCATTTTGCAAAAGCATGAAATATTAATCACACCTCTATCTCGAGATCGAGCACACGGTGGAGATGATGATGTAGGGAGGTCAAAAGTGCACAAAGCTCTTCTTGACAAAGAAAGATCTAGTTAGGGGGCAAATAGGTCACTTAACTAAATGCTACATCTACCTAGCTAGCTAGTTTGGGAGGAGACAACTTCAACTAGTGGAGGGGGGAGGAAAAAGAGAAATGAGATGAATTAATGGAGGTGGTGTAGTTATAGCTAGGAGTAATGAAGAGAGAGAAAGGTAGGTAGAAGAGGGAGGGTAATGGGGGAGAAGTATTGAGGAAGAAGAAGAGTGAGAGAGGGAGGATGTGGGAGGGTAGGGGAAAGGGAGGAGAGGAGATGGGGAGGGGAGGTGGAAAAGGTGGTGGGTCCTGCGTCTTAGCAGTAGCGCGGGAGAGAAAGCGTGCTGCTGCTAAGAGCGTAGCAACAACGCGCTTTCCTGTCACGCGCTACTACTAAACGGGCCAACCCTGTGCACATTTTCAAAATTAGCAACAGCGAGGTGACAAAAAAGCGCGCTGCTACTATGGCATTAGCAGCAACGCGCTCCCTGGCACCGCGCTATTGGTAAACTTATGTCATTGTGTACTATCAGTGGATTTTTGTAGCAGCGCGGTTTAAGCGTCACGCGCTACTGCTAAGTTTGCACCAGTAGCGAGCTTTCCATAGCCGCGCTGCTACTACTTAGCAACAGCGCCTGTTTTTATGCCGCGCTGCTGCTAAGATTCTGTGTATAATGTTTTCCCTAGTAGTGTTGATGTGTCCCATCAACTCGCAGAACGAGGAGAAGCTTGCTTAGTAGAAAAGGGGGCAAAGGTTCAGGCCGGGTAAGCCCATTAGTCCCGGTTCAGTCCAGAACCGGGACCAATGGGTGCATTGGACCCGGTTCATGAGCCCAGGGTGCCGCACGGGCCACGTGGGCCATTGGTCCCGGTTCATCTGGACCCTTTGGTCCCGGTTGGTGGGACGAACCGGGACCAATGGGCCCCGCTCCTGGCCCACCACCATTGGTCCCGGTTGGTGGCATGAACCGGGACCAAAGGCTCCCCTTTAGACTCGGTTCATGCCACCAATCGGGACTAAAGGGTTTGTCCTTGTTGCGCTCAGAGTTTAGTCCCACCTCGCCAACCGAAGGGCGCTCACACCTGTTTATAAGCCCGTCCCTCTCTGCCTTGTTGAGCTCCTCTCAAAGTGAAAATAGATGCCCCTATATAGGGAATTTGACCTAAATTCATAGTGAATTTCTCTAAAATTCATAGAAATTGATCATGAATTTAGGTTGAATTTTCTCTATAGGCGCATCTATGTTCATTTTTTAGTAAAGTTAATCACAAACTTGTGATTCACACAAATTTCAAAGAATTCAAATTTTAACTATTCTAATTTGAAAACTAATGGCACTAACAAAAAGTTTATAATTGTTCGTTCCTGGGTTAAGAGATACATAGCTGGAGAGGGATCTCCGTGGAGAAAGATTGTAGATAGTAAATATAATACTAAAAATCCTAATATTCTGTGCTGTAGAGACCCACACCCTTCCCAGTTCTGGAAGAGTTTTATGTGGGCCCTGCAGGCAGTGAAGATGGGGTATGAATGGAAAATAGGTGATGGTAGATTGGTTAGATTATGGGAAGATACCTGGTATGGTAACACTCCCCTAGCCACACAGTACTGGGACCTATATGTTTTGGTTAATGAAAAGAATAAAACCATTGCAGATCTCTGGGATGGACAGGAGCTCAAATGCACCTTTAGAAGGACCTTCTCGGATGAACTGATGTTACAATGATTTGAATTGATTGAAATACTTTCCCTGACTGACTTTACTCAGGGGATAGACTCTTTGATTTGGAAGTATGAGTCTAAAGGAGTTTATTCTTCTAAGTGTCCATATGCTATTGTTAATTTCAGGGGGGTGCAGCCTATTTACCTCCCTGTTGTTTGGAATGTGAAAGTACCACCTAGAGTTCAAGGGTTTTTGTGGCTTTTTTCTCAGAATAAAATCATGACTTGTGATAATTTGAGGAAAAGAGGCATAGCAAAACCACTAGAATGTGTTTTTTGCAAAGAGATTGAGTCTGTCCATCATTTTCTCTTTGAATGTGTAGTAGCTAAGCTGGTCTGGACTGAGGTAGAATCTATCTTTAACATCTCGGTCAGTGGCTTTGTTTCTGTTGCGAAAAATTGGTTATGTGTCAAGAAATGCAAGCAACTGAATGTTGTGAGCTCCGCTGTCCTGTGGGGACTTTGGAATTTTAGGAATTATGTAGTCTTTAATAGATGCTCTTGGATTTCTATGAAACAGGTCTTGGGAAGAGTCTACCATTATCTAAGGGACTGGACCAAGCTGTTCCCAGATCTCCAGGGAGGGAAAATGCAAGAGTTTCAGGAACTGATCTGGGAGCGGCTGAGAAAACCATTGATGCTGGAGCCGGGCTGATCTGTCGCAATTGGTTTGAAGATCAAAACGATGCGTTGAGGGGCTCTGGAAGAATGCAGTGGGAAAGGCTGCTCATGGTGGGAGGACCACTCTCGAGTATCAACTACAGCACCCCGAGGAAGCTGATAGCATTCACGTGGTCAACATCGGGTGGGGGGCCTCTGTCAGTTTAGAGCAGTTTGGCATAGATGTTGCTGAGTTTGGTGTGTGTTAGCTTAAGGTTGGTGACCTGAGGTTTGTAGTTCTAGGTGGCAAGTTACTTTGGTGGTTTTGTTGTTTCAAGTGTTGGCGTTTGTGGGAGGAGGCATGATGCTTCTTCTCTCTGAGTCCGTTTCTTTATTTTGTCCTGTTGAGTCCTGGTTTTGTAAGACTTGTCCTAAAAACAAAACAAAAAACTGAAAAATAAAATAAAAATAGCAACAATAGGTATTTTGTTGTCAGTAGAAACAAAATAAAATAAATAAAGCAACAAAGTAAACAAAAAAAGTGTTTTCAAATTTGAAAACTAATGGCATTAACAAAAAGTTTATAATTTTTCTAAAACTAAAAGCATAAATAATTAAAAAATAAAGCAAAAAACAAAAGAAAATAAATAATGCAGAAAACAAAACAAAAAACTGAAAAATAAAATAAAAATAGCAACAATAAGTATTTTGTTGTAAGTAGAAACAAAATAAAATAAATAAAGCAACAAAGAAAACAAAAAAACAAAAAAAGTGTTTTCAAATTTGAAAACTAATGGCATTAACAAAAAGTTTATAATTTTTCTAAAACTAAAAACATAATGAATTAAAAAATAATGCAAAAAAATAACACAGAAAACAAAACAAAAAACTGGAAAAAAATAAAAATAGCAACAATAAGTATTTTGTTGTAAGTAGAAACAAAATAAAATAAATAAAGCAACAAAAAAAAAAAGTGCCACCTACTGGGCCCCCACGGCCTGAATACGACTAGAAACCCATCCATGGGCCAGGATTCAGGCCCGTAGGGATGCCCAGTAGGCCCACAGGCATAGAAGTGACAATTAGGCCTGTAAGCCTGCAATGGAGAGGAGCTCGAGAGGGGTGCGACAGTGGGGCTTATAAACCACTGCGCACCCCTCTCAACTAGCACTACACAAAATCTATTAATCCATGACAGTTTCAATCGTCACAGGATTGTGGAAAACCATCATGGATGGGTATGCATGACGGACTCTAAATCTGTCATGTATATCGCGTCATAATTGTCAACATGGCCTGCATGACAGATTTTTTACCGTCACCGACTTGCCCTAGGCCCGTCCAGGCCCGGACCTTTGTGACGGACCTTTCCGTCATGGATATACATGACATGGCAACTGATGTGGCATCATGGTCGGTCTGACTTGGCGGCCCAACAATATAGCCCAATTTATCTTTCTACAAATATTTAGGCCCACGATGTCCATTATTTATTGGACCTTCAACCATTTTTTCATTACTTTAATATTATTTTCGGTTTGCCTTTTATACACATTTATTATACTTGGACGGTCTAGATCATTATTATCCTTGGCCTGTTCAGACCCATCGTCGGCCCAAGTTGCCAATATTTGATCCACACAAAAAAGTAAAGAATCTCCATTTAGCAAAGAAAAACAATTATATAGTGCACAAATACGGATTTACAACTACAAAATTCATATCACCATAACAGATTACAATTACATATCACAATCACACTGGAGGTCTAGATACTTCATACATATAATCTGTGTTGTTCCTTGCCTGTAGTATCATTTGTTCCATCCCAAGTGGAGTTACCCTTCTAAACTAAACTCGAGTGTAATATCTTCTGTTCTACCTCAATTACCTACAAAAGAATAGCAGAAAACAAATTGTGAGAACTATTAGCGTGAGGAATAATTTATGTGAAACATTCACCCAAACATTTATTTAAAATGATAGTGATTAGCTCGCCCACAATAAAATGACAGGAACAAGGAACAATATACAGCAACATCAAATTCTTCAGTCAACATGCCCATTTTTAGCAGCAAGCAAACAAGAATTTTGGCATACAAAAAGAACACATATGCTTGTCTTAGTATCACAGAAAGAAATCAAATTTGAATATTAGCAGTGAGATGGTTGGTGGAATATCTATCCTAGCAAATTAGAGCACAAGTCAGTTGATATGTGGCTAGTACAAATCTTTCCTGGGACATTTGAAAGAAATGTCCTATTGAAACAAAGAACATGAAATGATTAAACATGTACATTTCAGTCAACATGTCTGTTGAGATATCTATCTATACTACTATATAGTGTACAAGTTTTAAACTTGCGAATTTCAAGGCCAAAAAGAAAAGTGAGTCATTGATAGTATCCATCGAACAGCTCAAAATGGTGGGATTCACAGCTACAGTAGTGGCTATAGTACGAACGAAGGCACTACTAATTTCTAGGACCATCGTATCAGCCAACATAGGAAAAGTTCACTTATGTATGAGGTTATCCATTCATGCATAGTTGGTCACGGCACACGCACTTACAGCCAGACCACGAGTGTCCGCGGCATTGCACACTAATGTATCTCATCAATGAGATTTGGAAGCTCTCAGTGAAGCTTTTTTAAGATGGCTACAGTGCAAGATACTAATTCTAAATATGTGAACCTTTACATACAAATCAGAATGGCTTGAACAATGGACTCAATGAAGCCATACATGCAAGAAGGTGTTGTATTTGAAGGGTAAGTTTTGAATCCATCAATTGAACCCTGCACGTGTTGTGCACGTACCCGCCTACTAGTATATATAATATTTCACTTAACCACTACATAAAATGAAAGATATAGATTGAACCATAATCCAGAGCAATAGTATTTGGTACAAAATGTTTTCCTTAAAAGGCCAACAACTCAATGAACCCACAGGTAAAAAGTAGGACCAGGAACAACTCTACTGACGATGTAGTGAAAGCAAAAGACTCGGTTCAAATAAACACAAATACTGGTTTAAATGATTTTGGTTCCCAGGTTAGTCAATTAACTCAGGGGCAGGGCCTATTTACTTTTGGCTAAAAGTTGTTGATTGGCTGCTTGAATGAATGTAACTCTATCATGTGCATGGTATGGGAATTCCCATGGGAAATACTCTGATGTACATTGCCCTTCGTGGTGTCAGTACATCTGCTATAAATTAAACTTCACCTCTAAGACTAAGAGGCCCCGTGCACATTCAGAATCTCAAACTGAATTCTGCACTATGAGGTTGATACTTTTTTGAGTTGCTTGGCTCAACTTTTATGATCTCTATCATTGTTTGTAGCTCTGTTAGAGTTATGTTGCCAGTTGTGTCTAGAGTCGCTGTATAAATAACACTAATTACTTTTTAAACAAATAATTTGGTATGTTCATAGTTTAGAATGACTAAGCACTGTTAGATACGGTGCTTGCACACTGTTGCCTTTTACGTACGAGATTAAGAAGTGCACTTTTCACTTGTCCCAAAATGTGCTGTAACTAACTGCTAGAAGGTTAATTTTACATAAAAAAAGTATCATTTGGTTGCTATCTACATACACTTCCAGCTAGATAATTTTAGCAGAGGCTCTTGGGAGCTACATATTGTTATTATCTATTATTTGTCTAAAAGTATTTTTTATCTATAGATACAATCTGCAGAGACAGTCTGTTTATGAGTGCTACCTGTTCGAGCCACTACTATTTTTGATCATTGGCCAAGATATCAATAGTGATACACTGAAATAACTCCTCCAGATTCTACTATTTCTCTGATAGTCTAATTGAGGATTAGTTTCAGTCTGTCTGCTTAGATTACTCAATAGTTGTACTTTCAGCATACCATTTTTTCAGTTTCATATATACTCTACATCATATTTTGATACATATCGTTGACGTATATCTGTAAAGTAAATTGACACATAGAAACAAAACCCGACCTTGGAAACTATGTAAGCACCCCACATATATTCGTTACTAATACATGTTCATGAAGAAAAGATGTAAATATATACATTGAAAAAAGATCAGTCACATCAACATTTATGCAAAATGCAAAACGTAATACATCATCTTGCTATCTTTCCAAAACAATTATTCCCTGCCACAAAAGTTACTTCACTGCAAAGCACTATCCTGGCATCCTATATGGATAATTATTCAACTAATTTGGAGCGAAAAGAGTTCTCACCTTCACAACAAGTGGTCCGGCGAGGTCACCTGTGGCGATGCAAACAAGGCCAAGGAGAGTGCTGAATAAAACAGTGGCCAACCCCTTCTCTCCTAGTGCGGATTGTGAAGAAGACCGGAGCATCGGGGCAGCCGTCCTTGGTCCTGGACAACGAGTAGGCGACAACGTCCATCTCACCGACCTCAACAACCTTCCTCATGACCACCGCCTCCATGACGACGAGCCGGGGGCTGACCTTGACGCGGATGCGGGAGCACCGCTACGGGCCTGTGTGCCCCCATCGCGGATCTGAGAGGCTTCAGAGGGGGAGAGTGTGGGGGCGGTGGAGGAGCGACAGAGGGTGGGAGACGGAGGTGGAGCGGGGTATGGTTGGGGCGGCGGCGCGGGAGATCGAGGGGCGGCAGCTGCGCATGGAGGGAGGCTTGGCATGGATCTGAATCGGGAGCACAGATGGAGAGGAGGCGGCGGCTGTGGGTGGAGGTGGAGGTGGATTAGGGTTTCCGCGGTCTGGGGGAGAGGCGCGAGGCCGTGGCCTCTCGGGCTGGTGGGCTATGGAGATAAATGGGTTGGCTCCCAATAATTTTAAATCCCCGTGTCGACGACTTGAATGTTTTCTCCTCCGCGCGCTTCCTGTTTCAGACTTTGCCGCGTACATGACTTGTTTTTCCTTCGCGCGTTTTGCTTTAGGCTGTTTCATACTTTGATGTCTTTTCCCTTGGGTGTCGTCTGGTACTAGACCTGATTCATGTTGGGCCCTTGTGTTTGTATGCTACATAAGTCTATTCGTTCAGTTTGGAGCCACATTATGACTATGCCACATTAGTAGGAGCAATTCGAGACGGCCCGGATGGTGTATGAAGGGGGAAAAGCTAGGCCCGGTTGGTCTATCCGTGACGGTTTTCGTGACGGTACCTCCAGATCCGTCATGAAGGGGCTACGGTTTTTGGGCCCAAACACGTATTGCTAGTCGGTGATGGTTTCCATGACGGATTGCCAGAACGTCACCAGGAATCCGTCACGGATTAACAGGTTTCTTGTAGTGTAGCGAGGTGGGACTAAACTTTCGACGTGGGCGCAGCAGCACAAGGCCTTTGGTCCCGGTTGGTGGCACCAACCGGGACTAAAGGGGCATCGGTACCGGTTCGTGGCACCAACCGGGACCAATGCCCCCCCTTTAGTTTCGGTTGGTGCCACCAACCAGGACCAAAGGCCGCCGCTTCCCGCCCTTTGGGCTGCCGAAAAGTGGCCTTTGGTCCCGGTTGGTGCCACCAACCGGAACTAAAGGTGGCATTGGTCCCGGTTTGAGCCACGAACCGGGACCAATGCTCAGTCTATATATACAACACTTGTGAAAATTTGGGTTCAGTTCTTCGATCCCGCCCGACGACGCCGCCAGGCTGCCCCTCTGCGCCTCGCTGTCGCCGTCGTCGCCGCGCGCCATCCCACGCCCCTCTGACGCCGTCCCGCGCCGCCCCGACGCCGTCGCCGTCCCGCGCCACCCCGACGTGGCCGCCCTCTACCCCGACCTTGCCATCGCCGCCCTCTGCCATGCCTCGTCGTCGCCGCCCAGTGAGCTCCGGCCCCTCCCTTCCCCCACGCCGCCGCCCCTGCTTTCTCTTCTTGCCGCGCGCCGCCGCCACCACCCCGGCCTGCTCTCTGTTTTTTCATATATTTTTTTGTAATTCATTGATGTATGTATATATGGATGTTGTATGTATATGTATATATGCAGATGTATGTATGATCCATTGATATGTATGAATTAATGTATGATTTTTTTTGTTCATAGAATTTTTTTTGTCAATTTATGTATATATATGTTCATATATATATGTGCATATTCAAAAAAAAATTGTGTTGCAAAAGTTACATTTAAGGTTAGTTGATTTAATGCATTTGAGGTTATTAGTTCTACTGTTAGTGCATTTTCGGATAGTACATTCTAGGTTAGTGCTTTGAACTACTCCCTCCGTTCCGAATTACTTGTCTTGGATTTGTCTAGATACATATGTATCTAGATTCATTTTAGTGCTAGATACATCCGTATCTAGACAAATCTAAGACAAGTAATTCGGAACGGAGGGAGTAGTTTAATTAGTAGTTGAATTAGTTGATTTAATAAGTACTACTTTATTTTACTATATATACAAGTAGTTTATTTTTAGTTAGTACTACTTTATTTTATTTATAGTAATTAAGTGCTTATATTAGTAGTAGTTGAACTGGTTGATTTAAAAAAACTAGTTTATTTACTATATATAGAAGTAGTTTATTTTTAGCAAGAAAATTAATAGAACTAGTTTATTTTTTTAGTTCAAGCAATTATTCCTGCATCGACATCGATGATGCCTATCCCACATCCTCGTCGTCAACTCGGTGGAGGAGGCCGGCTTCATCAGAGGGGCCATGTCCAGGACTGGGCTCCGCCGGGCTGGTTTTGGGAGGTGCTACCTTCTAGGGGGCATAGGTTGGTGAGGAGCCAGCCCGTCGTTGACCCGATCCTTGTTTGGTGGCGGTCGCGTGGGCTAGTGACGGTGCCGAGGCTTCCGGACACCGCGGAGGTGGTACGTCACCGTGTCAGCGAGGAGGACCAGCACGTCCGTCGCTACATGGTTGCGTTGGAGGGCAGGTTCGAGAATACCTGGCAGGTTCTTCAGGGATCTCACTGGAGCTATGATCCTGTGATGGTTCCTTCCCTTTGGGTGTCCACCGCCTGCGCCGATACCCGTCGGGCGCTACGGTTCTAGCTGTACTGGCGATATGATAGTATTCGACATGTATTAGTGATAATATTCGACGATGTACGAACACATGGAGATGATGTAGTTTTTCTTATAATTGAATGCATCCTAATTTGAATACTACTTTATTTTGCGATTTGATTTTTCTTATTGAATGCTCAAATTGGAGAGCACTATGCAAGGCATATGCATATGATTAGTTGAATAATAATGATCTAATTTAGTTTTTGTAGTACATATATTTAATTGTACATGTTTAATCTTTGAATTATGAACGTAGGAAATGTCATCATCGGACGACGGAAGTCTCCCGGGGGAGTGCGACTGGTGCCACAACGATCGAGGTCTGTGCGATAGGCCTCACCTGGACGATGATCGGCGCTTCAGCATTAAGCTCGAGGAGACCTTCGAAGTTGAAACGGTATGCAACGACGACAAGTGTTTTTTTTCATAATTAAGCATGACTTCAACTATTTCAACGTGTAATTTTCATCTTTTACAATTCGAGTATAGTTTATCCCATGCCATGCAAGACGCTATGTTTTGGAGAGGATGGATTTTGAAGACCATGAAAATTTTGAAATGAAGAAAATTCACCTCAGGACCCATCATGATGTGGATTTTGAAGTAAATCTATATAATGCTAAGAGCGTAACCCATTTTGGTTGCAAAAATTGGGAAGCATTTTGCAAGATGTATGGTTTTGATGAGGGTATGCTTGTCACCATGGATCTTGGTGATCCTGAAATCGAGCAAGACAATATGGACATTTGGGTCCTTGTTGATACGCCTCCAGTTCTACCGCTATGTGAGTTTCTCAAACATAGTTAATTATTAACTAATTTATATTGTTCATTTCAAAATAGTTGACAGCTTATTTCCATTGACAGCTTATTTTGAAGTATCAAAGAATGTGCAGAAGATGGTAGATAGAACTTACTACACCAATGGATCTAAGTTAACTTACAAGGAGAAAAATCATCTGGTTAGATTTTGTAATGATCTTGAGTATTACAATATCTACAATCAAACTCCTCAATATTATGGTCAATACGTGCCACTAGTGCACGTGTTGAACAACGGTAACTACTATGGAGATACCCTGGTAAGATTTTTTACTATTACGACATCCGTGCATCTTTTGCATACTTCTATAAAACTAGTACATCATTGCTAACTATGAAGTTATTACTATGTTTTTCAACAGATAATCCAGAGGATTATGTGCCTCATCTGATGTATGAGCATGGTCGCCTTGATGTTTTGATCATATATCCAGGTCATCCTATGAATCTCAACTGTCCATACCGGATTTCTAAAAGAAGTGGAGACATGCAGATCAGAGAATGGAAAAATGTATGGACACTCGTAAAGAGGTTCTTGGAGGCAAAAGGAAGCGAAGTGCAAGAATTGGAGACAGGATGATCTCCATTCTCCATAATGGAGAGTCAGGATCTATACTGTTTTATGTTATTTTACCTTAAAGAGGGTATTTAGGTCCTACCTAATACTGATGATCATGTGCTAAGAACAATTAAGTAGGGTTGGTTCGATGACTATGAGGATGATGATCGTATGACTTGTTATTAATAACGAGTAGAAGTTGTATCATGATGATTAGTAGGACTTATTATTATGATGATGCATGATGTGAGCATGAAGAGTTATTATATATCAGTGGGTGAAATGAACATGGATTGGATTGAAGTGAAGGCAACATGCATGTGGTGCATGTTGAAAGTAGTACTAATCCAAACTTGATCAAGTTAGGATCAATTAGTATTACTTTCGACGACATGCACCACATGTTTCCTTCACTTATATCTAAGCCATGTTTAGGCATAGCATAGCGTTGGTATAAACCAAGCACGGAGATATAAGAGAGGACACTTCTCTCTATTAGCTAGCTAATAACAAATGAAATTAACCCCCAAAACCCCAAAACCAGCCCCTTTCAGAAAAAAACCTCAGCTCCAGCCAGTTGCTGACACGTGGATGCCTATTGGTCCCGGTTGGTGCTACCAACCAGGACCAAAGGCCTTCCTGCCTGGGCTCAGCGCGCAGGCCACGTGGAGGCCCATCTGTCCTGGTTCTGGTTAGAACCGGGACTAAAGGGTCAGGGCTTTAGTAACGACCCTTTAGTCCCGGTTCAGGAACCGGGACAAAAGGCCCTTACGAACCGGGACAATAGGCCCATTTTCTACTAGTGTTAGTACGCCGTCTCCCCCGCCCACGGGCGCGGTGGCTCGCATGAGGTGAAGCTTGCTTACTACGCCTTACGCCCGCTCCCTCGCCCATGCGCGCGGTGGATCGCAGGACAAGGAGAAAATTTACTACTCCCTCCGTTTACTCCTCGTCCCTACTACCTTGGTTATAGAGATTATATCATATTATTTGGAATATATATGTCCTGTAGTAGATTTCAATATGAACTACTAGTACATACTCCAAACACTGATGTATATAGACGTATTTTAGAGTGTAGATTCACTCATTTTGCTCCGTATGTAGCACTCTCCCTCACCCCTCGACCCTCACCCACGTGGTGGACGTGTAACAATTCATTCGGTCTCATATAGCCAGAACGATATATACTGCACTACCATTATTGCTCGACTTCCCAAAGAGGCGAAGAGCCAATCGCAAGGTTAATATTTTGGAGATGCCAAGCGCAAGGTTATAGGAGAACGAGTAGTAGGTGCCGCGTCATTTATAAATAAAGTTTTTTTTCTTCAGTGGCACATACACAATATGATAGGTTCATATTGGAGAGAAAAGGAAACCGCTCCACTATATACATAGTCAGGACGGGCCAGCCTACACGCTTGCTTGCTGGGGTTGCTCTCTTCACACTCTCTCGCACAAAACGATTATGGCCACATCTCTAATATCCCGGCGGATCACGTCCACTTGGGGAAGGGGTGGATGCTTAGTGTAGATGCGGTGGCCGTCGCCCACAGCGAAAACCCACTGTCGGCACGTCCCGATCAGGGGTCCCCGCCGTTCTCTCTCACAAAGCCGGTGAGGTTGCCCTCGTCCCTTGCTCACTGCCACGACGTGGGCAGTTGCCGCCCTCCTCAAGGTTGAGCTACGTCCCTCAGTTACAACTCCCTTTATAGTCGGCTTGCACCACTACTCCAGCTGCCCACATCATGAAGGAAATATGCCCTAGAGGCAATGATAAAGTTATTATTTATTTCCTTATATCATGATAAAGGTTTATTATTCATGCTATAATTGTATTAACCGGAAACATAATACATGTGTGAATACATAGACAAACAGAGTGTCACTAGTATGCCTCTACTTGACTAGCTCGTTAATCAAAGATGGTTATGTTTCCTAACCATGGACAAAGAGTTGTCATTTGATTAACGGGATCACATCATTAGTTGAATGATCTGATTGACATGACCCATTCCATTAGCTTAGCACCTGATCGTTTAGTATGTTGCTATGGCTTTCTTCATGACTTATACATGTTCCTATGACTATGAGATTATGTAACTCCCGTGTGCCGGAGGAACACTTTGTGTGCTACCAAACGTCACAACGTAACTGGGTGATTATAAAGGTGCTCTACAGGTGTCTCCAAAGGTACATGTTGGGTTGATGTATTTCGAGATTAGGATTTGTCACTCCGATCGTCGGAGAGGTGTCTCTGGGCCCTCTCGGTAATGCACATCACTTAAGCCTTGCAAGCAATGCAACTAATGAGTTAGTTGCGAGATGATGTATTACGGAACGAGTAAAGAGACTTGTCGGTAACGAGATTGAACTAGGTATTGGATACTGACGATCGAATCTCGGGCAAGTAACATACCGATGACAAAGGGAACAACGTATGTTGTTATGCGGTCTGACCGATAAAGATCTTCGTAGAATATGTAGGAGCCAATATGGGCATCCAGGTCCCGCTATTGGTTATTGACCGGAGACGTGTCTCGGTCATGTCTACATTGTTCTCGAACCCGTAGGGTCCGCACGCTTAAGGTTTCGATGACAGTTATATTATGAGTTTATACGTTTTGATGTACCGAAGGTTGTTCGGAGTCCCGGATGTGATCACGGACATGACGAGGAGTCTCGAAATGGTCGAGACATAAAGATTGATATATTGGAAGCCTATGTTTGGATATCGGAAGTGTTCCGGGTGAAATCGGGATTTTACCGGAGTACCGGGAGGTTACCGGAACCCCCCCCCGGGAGCTATATGGGCCTTAGTGGGCCTTAGTGGAAAAGAGAAGGGGCAGCCCAAGATGGGCCGCGCGCCCCTCCCCTCCCTTGGTCCGAATAGGACAAGGAGAGGGGGTCGGCCCCCCTCTCTCTTTTCCCCCCTTCGCGAATCCTATTCCAACTAGGATTGGGGGAGGGGGGAATCCTACTCCCAGAGGGAGTAGGACTCCTCCTGGCGCGCCTCTCCTAGGCCGGCCGCACCCCCCCCCTTGATCCTTTATATACGGAGGTAGGGGCACCCCAGAGACACACAAGTTGATCCACGTGATCTTATTCTTAGCCGTGTGCGGCGCCCCTTGCCACCATAGTCCTCGATAATATTGTAGCGGTGCTTAGGCGAAGCCCTGCGATAGTAGTACATCAAGATCGTCACCACGCCGTCGTGCTGACGGAACTCTTTCGCGACACTTTGCTGGATCGGTGTCCGGGAATCGTCATCGAGCTGAACGTGTGCTAAAACTCGGAGGTGCCGTAGTTTCGGTGCTTGATCGGTCGGGCCGTGAAGACGTACGACTACATCAACCAAACGCTTCCGTTGTCGATCTACAAGGGTACGTAGATCACACTCTCCCCTCGTTGCTATGCATCACCGTGATCTTGCGTGTGCGTAGGAAAAATTTGAAATTACTACGTTCCCCAACAGTGGCATCCGAGCCTAGGTTTTATGGTTTGATGTTATGTGCACGAGTAGAACACAAGTGAGTTGTGGGCGATATAAGTCATACTGCCTACCAGCATGTCATACTTTGGTTCGGCGGTATTGTTGGATGAAGCGGCCCGGACCGACATTACGCGTACGCTTACGCGAGACCAGTTCTCCCGACGTGCTTTGCACATAGGTGGCTTGCGGGTGACTGTTTCTCCAACTTTAGTTGAACCGAGTGTGGCTACGCCCGGTCCTTGTGAAGGTTAAAACGGCATCAACTTGACAAACTATCGTTATGGTTTTGATGCGTAGGTAAGATTGGTTCTTGCTTAAGCCCGTAGCAGCCACGTAAAACTTGCAACAAACAAAGTAGAGGAAGTCTAACTTGTTTTTGCAGGGCATATTGTGATGTGATATGGTCAAGACATGATGCTAAATTTTATTGTATGAGATGATCATGTTTTGTAACCGAATTATCGGCAACTAGTTGTCGCTTTATTGTATGCAATGCAATCGCGCTGTAATGCTTTACTTTATCACTAAGCGGTAGCGATAGTCGTGGAAGCATAAAATTGGCGAGACGACAACGATGCTGCGATGGAGATCAAGGTGTCGCGCCGGTGACGATGGTGATCATGACGGTGCTTCGGAGATGGAGATCACAGGCACAAGATGATGATGGCCATATCATATCACTTATATTGATTGCATGTGATGTTTATCTTTTATGCATCTTATCTTGCTTTGATTGACGGTAGCATTATAAGATGATCTCTCACTAAAGTATCAAGAAGTGTTCTCCCTGAGTATGCACCGTTGCGAAAGTTCTTCGTGCTGAGACACCACGTGATGATCGGGTGTGATAGGCTCTACGTTCAAATACAGCGGGTGCAAAACAATTGCACACGCGGAATACTCAGGTTATACTTGACGAGCCAAGCATATACAGATATGGCCTCGGAACACGGAGACCGAAAGGTCGAGCGTGAATCATATAGTAGATATGATCAACATAGTGATGTTCACCAATGAAACTACTCCATCTCACGTGATGATCGGACATGGTTTAGTTGATTTGGATCACGTGATCACTTAGAGGATTAGAGGGATGTCTATCTAAGTGGGAGTTCTTTAAGTTATTTGACTAATTGAACTTAAATTTATCATGAACTTAGTACTTGATAGTATCTTGCTCATGTATGTTTGATTGTAGATAGATGGCCCGTGCTGTTGTTCCGTTGAATTCTAATGCATTCCTTGAGAAAGCAAAGTTGAAAGATGATGGTAGCAATTACACGGACTGGGTCCGTAACTTGAGGATTATCCTCATTGCTGCACAGAAGAATTACGTCCTGGAAGCACCGCTGGGTGCCAGGCCTGCTATAGGAGCAACACCAGATGTTATGAACGTCTGGCAGAGCAAAGCTGATGACTACTCGATAGTTCAGTGTGCCATGCTTTACGACTTAGAATCAGGACTTCAACGACGTTTTAAACGTCATGGAGCATATGAGATGTTCCAGGAGTTGAAGTTAATATTTCAAGCAAATGCCCGGATTGAGAGATATGAAGTCTCCAATAAGTTCTATAGCTGAAAAATGGAGGAGAACAGTTCTGTCAGTGAGCATATACTCAAAATGTTTGGGTATAATAATCACTTGATTCAGATGGGAGTTAATCTTCCAGATGATTGCGTCATTGACAGAATTCTCCAATCACTGCCACCAAGCTACAAGAGCTTCGTGATGAACTATAATATGCAAGGGATGAATAAGACTATTCCCGAGCTCTTCGCAATGCTGAAAGCTGCGGAGGTAGAAATCAAAAAGGAGCATCAAGTGTTGATGGTCAACAAGACCACTAGTTTCAAGAAAAAGGGCAAAGGGAAGAAGAAGGGGAACTTCAAGAAGAACAACAAGCAAGTTGCTGCTCAAGAGAAGAAACCCAAGTCTGGACCTAAGCCTGAAACTGAGTGCTTCTACTGCAAGCAGACTGGTCACTAGAAGCGGAACTGCCCCAAGTATTTGGCGGATAAGAAGGATGGCAAGGTGAACAAAGGTATATATGATATACATGTTATTGATGTGTACCTTACTAATGCTCGCAGTAGCACCTGGGTATTTGATACTGGTTCTGTTGCTAATATTTGCAACTCGAAACAGGGACTACGGATTAAGCAAAGATTGGCTAAGGACGAGGTGACGATGCGCGTGGGAAACGGTTCCAAAGTCGATGTGATCGCGGTCGGCACGCTACCTCTACATCTACCTTCGGGATTAGTATTAGACCTAAATAATTGTTATTTGGTGCCAGCGTTGAGCATGAACATTATATCTGGATCTTGTTTGATGCGAGATGGTTATTCATTTAAATCAGAGAATAATGGTTGTTCTATTTATATGAGTAATATCTTTTATGGTCATGCACCCTTGAAGAGTGATCTATTTTTATTGAATCTCGATAGTAGTGACACACATATTCATAATGTTGAAGCCAAAAGATGCAGAGTTGATAATGATGGTGCAACTTATTTGTGGCACTGCCGTTTAGGTCATATCGGTGTAAAGCGCATGAAGAAACTCCATACTGATGGACTTTTGGAACCACTTGATTATGAATCACTTGGTACTTGCGAACCGTGCCTCATGGGCAAGATGACTAAAACAACGTTCTCCGGTACTATGGAGAGAGCAACAGATTTGTTAGAAATCATACATACAGATGTATGTGGTCCAATGAATATTGAGGCTCGTGGCGGATATCATTATTTTCTCACCTTCACAGATGACTTAAGCAGATATAGGTATATCTACTTAATGAAACATAAGTCTGAAACACTTGAAAAGTTCAAAGAATTTCAGAGTGAAGTTGACAATCATTGTAACAAGAAAATAAAGTTTCTATGATCTGATCGTGGAGGAGAATATTTGAGTTACGAGTTTGGTGTACATTTGAAACAATGCGGAATAGTTTCGCAACTCACGCCACCCGGAACACCACAGCGTAATGGTGTGTCCGAACGTCGTAATCGTACTTTACTAGATATGGTGCGATCTATGATGTCTCTTACTGATTTACCGGCTATCATTTTGGGGTTATGCTTTAGAGACGGCCGCATTCACGTTAAATAGGGCACCATCGAAATCCGTTGAGACGACGCCTTATGAACTATGGTTTGGCAAGAAACCAAAGTTGTCGTTTATGAAAGTTTGGGGCTGCGATGCTTATGTGAAAAAGCTTCAACCTGATAAGCTCAAACCCAAATCGGAGAAATGTGTCTTCATAGGATATCCAAAGGAAACTATTGGATACACCTTCTATCACAGATCCGAAGGCAAGACTTTTGTTGCTAAATTTGGAAACTTTCTGGAGAAGGAGTTTCTCTCGAAAGATGTGAGTGGGAGGAAAGTAGAACTTAATGAGGTAACTGTACCTACTCCCTTATTGGAAAGTAGTACATCACAGAAAACTGTTTCTGCGACACCTACCCCAATTAGTGAGGAAGCTAATGATACTGATCATGAAACTTCAGGACAAGATACTACTGAACCTCGTAGATCAACCAGAGTGAGATCCGTGCCAGAGTGGTACGGTAATCCTGTTCTGGAAATCATGCTGCTAGATCATGATGAACCTACGAACTATGAAGAAGCGATGGTGAGCCCAGATTCCGCAAAATGGCTTGAAGCCATGAAATCTGAGATGGGATCCATGTATGAGAGCAAAGTATGGACTTTGGTCGACTTGCTCGATGATCGGCAAGCAATTGAGAATAAATGGATCTTCAAGAAGAAGACTGACGCCGATGGTAATATTACTGTCTACAAAGCTCGACTTGTCGCAAAAGGTTTTCGACAAGTTCAAGGAGTTGACTACGATGAGACCTTCTCACCCGTAGCGATGCTTAAGTCTGTCCGAATCATGTTAGCAATTGCCGCATTTTATGATTATGAAATTTGGCAGATGGATGTCAAAACTGCATTCCTGAATGGATTTCTGGAAGAAGAGTTGTATATGATGCAACTGGAAGGTTTTGTCGATCCAAAGGGAGCTAATAAAGTGTGCAAGCTCCAGCGATCCATTTATGGATTGGTGCAAGCCTCTCGGAGTTGGAATAAACGCTTTGATAGTGTGATCAAAGCATTTGGTTTTATACAGACTTTCGGAGAAGCCTATATTTACAAGAAAGTGAGTGGGAGCTCTGTGGCATTTCTGATATTATATGTGGATGACATATTACTAATTGGAAATAATATAGAATTTCTGGACAGCATAAAGGGATAGTTGAATTAGAGTTTTTCAATGAAAGACCTCGGTGAAGCTGCTTACATATTAGGCATACAGATCTATAGAGATAGATCAAGACGCTTAATTGGACTTTCACAAAGCACATACCTTGACAAGATTTTGAAGAAGTTCAAAATGGATCAAGCAAAGAAAGGGTTCTTGCCTGTGTTACAAGGTGTAAAGTTGAGTCAGACTCAATGCCCGACCTCTGCAGAAGATAGGGAGAAAATGAAAGATGTTCCCTATGCTTCAGCCATAGGCTCTATCATGTATGCAATGCTGTGTACCATACCTGATGTGTGCCTTGCTATAAGTTTAGCCGGGAGGTACCAAAGTAATCCAGGAGTGGATCACTGGACAGCGGTCAAGAACATCCTGAAATACCTAAAAAGGACTAAGGATATGTTTCTCGTATATGGAGGTGACAAAGAGCTCATCGTAAACGGTTACGTTGATGCAAGCTTCGACACTGATCTAGACGATTCTAAATCGCAAACCGGATACGTGTTTACATTAAACGGTGGAGCTGTCAGTTGGTGCAGTTCTAAACAAAGCGTCATGGCGGGATCTACATGTGAAGCGGAGTACATAGCTGCTTCGGAAGCAGCAAACAAAGGAGTCTGGATGAAGGAGTTCATATCCGATCTAGGTGTCATACCTAGTGCATCGGGTCCAATGAAAATCTTTTGTGACAATACTGGTGCAATTGCCTTGGCAAAGGAATCCAGATTTCACAAGAGGACCAAACACATCAAGAGACGCTTCAATTCCATCCAGGATCTAGTCGAGGTGGGAGACATAGAGATTTGCAAGATACATACCGAGCTGAATGTAGCAGAGCCGTTGACTAAGCCTCTTCCACGAGCAAAACATGCTCAGCACCAAAGCTCCATGGGTGTTAGAATCATTACTGTGTAATCTAGATTATTGACTCTAGTGCAAGTGGGAGACTGAAGGAAATATGCCCTAGAGGCAATGATAAAGTTATTATTTATTTCCTTATATCATGATAAAGGTTTATTATTCATGCTAGAATTGTATTAACCGGAAACATCATACATGTGTGAATACATAGACAAACAGAGTGTCACTAGTATGCCTCTACTTGACTAGCTCGTTAATCAAAGATGGTTATGTTTCCTAACCATGGACAAAGAGTTGTCATTTGATTAACGGGATTACATCATTAGTTGAATGATCTGATTGACATGACCCATTCCATTAGCTTAGCACCCGATCGTTTAGTATGTTGCTATTGCTTTCTTCATGACTTATACATGTTCCTATGACTATGAGATTATGTAACTCCCGTGTGCCGGAGGAACACTTTGTGTGCTACCAAACGTCACAACGTAAATGGGTGATTATAAAGGTGCTCTACAGGTGTCTCCAAAGGTACATGTTGGGTTGACGTATTTCGAGATTAGGATTTGTCACTCCGATCATCGGAGAGGTGTCTCTGGGCCCTCTCGGTAATGCACATCACTTAAGCCTTGCAAGCAATGCAACTAATGAGTTAGTTGCGAGATGATGTATTACAGAAAGAGTAAAGAGACTTGCCGGTAACGAGATTGAACTAGGTATTGGATACCGACGATCGAATCTCGGGCAAGTAATATACCAATGACAAAGGGAACAACGTATGTTGTTATGCGGTCTGATCGATAAAGATCTTCGTAGAATATGTAGGAGCCAATATGGGCATCCAGGTCCCGCTATTGGTTATTGACCGGAGACGTGTCTCGGTCATGTCTACATTGTTCTCGAACCCGTAGGGTCCGCACGCTTAAGGTTTCGATGATAGTTATATTATGAGTTTAAACGTTTTGATGTACCGAAGGATGTTCGGAGTCCCGAATGTGATCACGGACATGACGAGGAGTCTCGAAATGGTCGAGACATAAAGATTGATATATTGGAAGCCTATGTTTGGATATCGGAAGTGTTCCGGGTGAAATCAGGATTTTACCGGAGTACCGGGAGGTTACCGAAACCCCCCCAGGAGCTATATGGGCCTTAGTGGGCCTTAGTGGAAAAGAGAAGGGGCAGCCCAAGATGGGCCGCGCGCCCCTCCCCTCCCTTGGTCCGAATAGGACAAGGAGAGGGGGCCGGCCCCCCTCTCTCTTTTCCCCCCTCCGCGAATCCTATTCCAACTAGGATTGGGGGTGGGGGAATCCTTCTCCCAGAGGGAGTAGGACTCCTCCTGGTGCGCCTCTCCTAGGCCGGCCGCACCCCCCCTTGATCCTTTATATACGGAGGCAGGGGAACCCCAGAGACACACAAGTTGATCCACGTGATCTTATTCTTAGCCGTGTGCGGCGCCCCCTGCCACCATAGTCCTCAATAATATTGTAGCGGTGCTTAGGCAAAGCCCTGCGACAGTAGTACATCAAGATCATCACCACGCCGTCGTGCTGACGGAACTCTTCCCCGACACTTTGCTGGATCGGAGTCCGGGGATCGTCATCGAGCTGAACGTGTGCTAAAACTCGGAGGTGCCGTAGTTTCGGTGCTTCATCGGTCGGGCCATGAAGACGTACGACTACATCAACCAAACGCTTCCGTTGTCGATCTACAAGGGTACGTAGATCACACTCTCCCCTCGTTGCTATGCATCACCATGATGTTGCATGTGCGTAGGAAAATTTTGAAATTACTACGTTCCCCAACATATCACTCCCTGTGGATATTTCTCTACTTCTTTGCCCCGCACATACCTCTACTGGCCTTTTCAATTTCTTTGCCACAGAGATGCTCATCTCGATTTTGGTGAAACTGCACAAAATGATCCGATGGTCAAAAGGTTGCAAACTTCATTTATTAGGAAGCTCGAACGTTGCCAGCAAATTGAAGCATGGTCAGGGTTCAAGGTTCAAGGGCTAGGGACTGCATGGATCATTTTTTTCTTTAGCTGCCTCTGTTCCAAAATAAGTGTCAACTTTAGTAGTAGTACAACTTTGTACTAAAGTTTGCACAAAGTTGAGACACTTATTTTGGAACAGAGGGAGTACATATTTGTTATGATCTGTCAATCGTTGAGATGCAATAGCATGCATGTTAGTCTCCTTTGTATTTGATGAAATGTTGCAACGGGCAACCTTGGACGCAAGATACATGTAACAGAAGCTGGAAGCTTCATAGCATTGTACAAATTTATCTCGCTGATAAATTACAGTACGTACTATACTAGTACTTCCTCTGTTCCTAAATATAAGTCTTTGTAGAGATTTCACCATGAACCACATGCGGATGTATATAGATGCATTTTAAGTGTAGATTCATTCATTTTATTCCGTATGTAGTGGAATCTCTACAAAGACTTATCTACTAGTAATAGCTAGCCCCACTACTAGGAATTCTCTATCCTCTCCTTGAGCCACATCATCAAAATTGATGTAGCCGTTAGATGAAGTAAATCGGTCCATCATAGCCGTCTAATCTAGACGTTGAGAGGCTCCGCACTAAGCCACATGCAAGCATGCAGAAATACCGTGGCACATGCATGTGAGTGGGTTTTAAATCACATCAACATGTCTGCATGCAAGCATGCACCGGTAGCACACATGTAAGTGAGCTTTTAAGTCCCATTAACATGTCAAAAAGAAAAATATAATCCCATTATGCAGTAGGAGTTGGCTGATCTTATTTCCTTACATGGGATGATCTAAATGATGATGGGAGTTTATTTAGTTTGGCTACCACATTTTTCATGCAGTTATAGAGTTTCTTTAGTTCTATGAAATCAATAATTTTGCGTAGAGAGATATACCGCTGTTCCGCGCCAACGCGCGGGGACTCATCTAGTAATACTTAGGAAAGGAGGGAGTACTATGTAAAGAGTTAGGTGTCGCACGGTGATAGCATGAGGTGGGCCATGTAATCACTGAGCCTGCGTGTTTTCACTGCTCTTGCACACCTCCGCTGTAAGAATGGAGAAAATTGTAATCTAGTAGTAGTATACCTCCTTTCACCGAAAGCGTGGGACATCCAGTAGTCCTACCACCTCAGTAATAAAGATCAATGAGCCGTCAAATCACATAGACCCAGCAGTAAGTTGGACAGACGAAGCAACCATCACTCTTGCGCCAGTGAGAGGTCGCGTCCGCTCTGCCCGGGCATGAATGCGGCACCGATTCTTTGGAGCGGTGCTGAACGTTTCGGGCAGGAAGCGCACGCGGGCGATGGAGGGGCTTTGGGTGGGCCAGGCTGCTCAGGAGCAGGCGTGGCAGTTGTCCGCATGTCCCTACCAGACATGCCCGGAAACGAGAGGATACACCAGCTCTCGCGGCTAAAATCGTACACTACACAACATCTCTCTGTAGGAGTAGGTCGATCTGTCGCTCTCTCTAACACACACATGCTGTTAAACACACACACACACGCGCACACGCACACACCTTGGTCCCGTTGCACCTTCTAATGTGACTTATTACACCTAGACGGAGGGAGTAGTAAGTATACGAGATACGGTGGCACACTGACTTAAGTCGAATACAAGTGCCCAAAATTTGTGTGCATGTTATAATAAGGATTCACTTAAAATAGTACGTGAGCGAACAGAGGGATCAATTGGACAGTGTTCCCGAGCAGTAGCGAGATGTGTGAGGTAAGATACACTGCTGGCGCTTTTAATTTTTCTTATTAATTTGTTTGTTTCACCCTCTGACTGGTGGGACCCAACGTACTACGTGGAGAGAGGTAAGGTGACTAAGGTTGCATTATTTCTGCACCACTGTGGATAGTCTTACCACCAAAGCCACATGACACGATTATGATTGAAATCCCAATGACTCCCACACACACACACAAAAAACACGGCATTCTTGTCACACGAATGCATGAATGTATAAAAGGTTATTTCCCTCTTGTTGAACATAACGGGAGGGTTGTGTAGCTGGTTAGCCTGTTCGCTCATCAAACTTGAGGTCTTGGGTTCGATAACTACACTTGAGCATAATTTGTGCCAGGAGGATTCTTTGACAGGTCAAAATGTTTTCTATGGTTTGCACGCTTCACACTCTCTCTCCAGTATATATATACATGCTGGAGCCTCAGCGCTTGTAGTTGCTCTCTTCACACTCTCTCGCCCTCTCCCGCTGGAGCCTCAGCGCTTGTAGTTGCTCTCTTCACACTCTCTCGCCCTCGCCAGATCTAAACAAGACTTCGTTGGCCTCTCTCTCCCCTCACTGCTGCTCAAAGAGCAGGCAGGATCCGTCCGCTGGGAAGTGAAGGAGGCTTAATGCTATCTCCGTCGGCGAGGGACTACCGGCGCAGCTGTTCACTTTCCACCCAGCGGCGGCACGGGAGGGCCTCCGACCCCTTCTTCTTCGCCGCTGTCCCGTCGCCCATCGAACCACACCCCAAGAACCTTAAGGTATAACTTACTTACTCCACATGCATTGCTCTAGCTGCATGTATACCATGAATCTAGGACGTGGTTCAAAGAGGAAAGGAGTGGGGGAAAGTAGTGGGAAAAGTTGTATATAGCATGAATCTAGGACGTGGTTCAAAGAGGAAATGAAGTTGGAAAGTTGTATAGGATTAATCTAGGACGTGGTTCAAAGAGGAAAGGAATGGGGGAAAGTAGTGGGGAAAGTTGTATCGCATAAATCTAGGACGTGGTTCAAAGAGGAAAGGAAGGGGCGAAAGTACTAGTTCAAAAAGGAAAGGAAGGGACAAGGCTGTAGAGTTTGAGCAGGACTAGATTTGCTGCGCTCACATAGGGAAAGGTGTCTAAAGATAACAAAACTGGGACCAACACAAATATGCTCCTTGGTTGTTTGTTCTTTGTTGCAACAGACTGTGCATGACCACAGTACATCGGTAGATGCACATGGTGCTGGTGCGTCCATTGTCCCGTGCAACTCATTTGCTGTTGTTAATCTAAGGCCCTGTTACTCCCTACCTGCTGGGTTCCAGGGACTAAACATGGACTAGAGGTTATTAAATGACAAGCTAAAAGACCATGTTACCCCTAGTAATGAACTAATAGAGACAAGGTGTGATGCGTGGCAGGGGCAACTGTTGGAAAAAGTCCCAAAAAGACTCCCTCGGGGTCTTCTTTCTTTAGTCCCAAATGCCCACTTTTAGTCCCTAAAAGTCCCTCCTGTTTGGTTTAGATGGGACTGACACGGAGTTTTTTTAGTCCCTACACCAAAATGTCCCTGTAAACAAACACCCTCTAATATTGCCACTGGAAAATTGATGAAATGCCATAGTTAAAAGAAAATTACATGTTTAACAAATTTTATTGTTAATATAATCTCTATGTTAATATTAATCAATGCCACCATTTGAGAAATGCTACTGTCTTGCTTTCTTTCCCATTTAGATAAGGTAGATGCTTCTTTTTGTTGGCTTTTGTGTCATCCACCGTTACTGACCACTAATTGTTTCCTTTACACCTCTGTGTAAACAGGGTTATCTACTTCACCTCGTTGCCATTGTGACCTTTTGTTGCACTGCACAAAACACTTTTGTTTTAAGAGTGTTTTGTGCAGTTCAACCAAAATGTCACACCGACAACGTTGCTTGATTGCATGATCTTAGTGGAACTACACAAGAGGAGATCTTACTTCCTATCCGTTAAGGCGAATTTGGTTCAGATCTTCTTCTTGTGAGTTATTTGAATTCCGCATCATGAGACGTCAGTACTAGCCTTCTTTCACATGATTCTGCAGTGTGCATTCATATGTTGTGCTACTTGTACGATAATGTTGCTTGATTTTGGTGAACTGCACAAATGGAGACAAGACTTCCAATCTGTATGTGCACCGTAATATCCCATTGAGGTAAGATAAGGATATTTCACAACTGCTGGCCTATATTTTGCCACTCTCATCAGAAAATTAAGTTTAGTACTATACTTGTGCTCCCTAATTGACATGCCAAATCTTACATTGAAGGCGAAGCTTGTCTGTTATTGAACCAAGTGATGAAGGGGAAGAACAAGCGGAAGAAAATCAAAAATCAACTCCAGGTGCTGTAATGAAGCACTGGAACTATGATGACACAAGTAATGATATAGTTTTGCATCTTAATTTATTGCTATGGATGGAACGAGCAATTGTTTTGCCACTGATTTGATGCCACTCTTAATGTAATATGTAATTATCTCTACTTGTGCAAACAGGGATCTTCTTTGAAGATACCATATATTTTAGTGGAACTGCACAGGAAGATGTTGGAAACATTAAACTAATCAAGGAGTATATAGTAAGCATGGCCACCATCGTAGATAGCAACAGATGGTTCTAGAGAATTGCTTCATCTGTGTGCTCTACACAAGAAGCCTCCTAACAAAGGTTGGTACTCGCCCACTGATTTCATCCATATGATTGAGCTTTGTCATCTCTGTTGGTGTTGTGCTACTGTTTAGATACTATCATGAAAAAGTCGTATTGTCCTTGAGAAGTGCTTCATCTATGCTGTTTTAAATATTTCCTTTCCTTTTTTCGAGCAAACAGTGATGCTAGCATTTAGTAGTCCTCTTGTCTTTGCACAACAGGATCATCTTCCTCTGAAGAAGAATATGGAGTACGTGAAGTGACTAGTTCCGATTATGCCAGGATGAAGAATCTCTGTCTATCTTATCATCAGAAGGAGCAGTTGAAGGATGGTTACATTACTCCCCACAAGACCAAACTAACTTCATCTCAGAGGGACTGACAAAATCTCCATTTTTTTGCTGTGATGCGTGAGTACAATTTTGTTCTAGGATTCTTTCTGGTGAGTTCCATTTTTCTAAAAGTGTGTTCTACATGGACCATGTATGTGCCTGTTGAAACTGTCAATTCATAGTACATTTTGCTTTATACTAATCACTTTTTTGTATTTGTGCAAACATGGGTTCTCAGCTTGATTTCAATGGGAACTGCACAAAATGTTCATGAATACATCGAATCATTCATTTCCACCACAAGAAAGGAGGTGCCGATAAGTTCAAGGCGTTGCAACATATAAGGGCGAAATCATACAAGCTACGCGTGAATTTGGTTGATTTTGGTGGAACTGCACAAAAAGAACAGCTGGTTTATTTAGCACGAGGTGCCATGTCAATGTCCGAACTAATGGCAAACCCTGCCCATTCCACAATCATAGGCATTTGATATTTTGGAATGGGACAACCTTGTCAAATTTTGCTCATTGATTTTAGCAAGACATGCGTTTGATATTTTCGAATGGGATGCCCTTTGCTGTCAGCAGCGTCGAGCAATTTTTTCTTTATTCTTTAGTTGTGAAGTAAATATTGCCTCTGACATGTGAGTCGCTGAGATATACAGAAACGCTAAAAAGCTGCTCAAACTCTTTGTACTCCTTCTGTTCCTTTTTACTTCGCACATTGTGAAAGTGCATACTTTTTTGTATAAGATTGGTCAAAGTAGAGATACTTTGACTACAGACAAAACTTGTATGCAGACTAGATAGGACCGGAGGGAGTACATGTGAAACTGCTACAAACGAGGTGATCACCCTAGGAATAATGCTAGTACGTATTGTTTTGCATGTTCATCCAATGCCAGTTATACAGGAATTCGAACTAATCAAAATAAATTCATTCATATATACACGGTCGGATTTCATATAAACATGCCGGATTTCATTACATTTCATACATTCTTCAACTAAAAAGGGGTGCGCTGGAGGTATAATTAATTAACTGAAGCTACCCACCTGTGTCCCGCTGAGTCGAATAGAAGCTTCAGTGACTAAATTGCAGGTGTAGTTGCGTAACTGACATGTGGCCTGTTGGGCCCACGTGTCAGTCAGCCAACTGCACCAGCAGCTAAGTAGAAGCAGCGTCCTTCTCCAGCGCAGCTCTCCGACTCCACGTCGCCGACAAGAAGCTAACCGGCCATCAATGGTTAACTCGCCTAGCTTGGCTTCAACCGGAGGGTAGCAGCGGTGGCCTTACTTGGACCCGAGCGGCGGTGACCTACCGTGTTCTACTCTTCCTCGTTTTCTGTGTGGCGCGGCCTCGTTGCCAGTGGGGCGGAGCCTCGGCGGAGCCGGCGATGTCCTCTGTCTCGTTGCCAGCGGGCAGCGCCTCAGCAGAGCGGTGGAAATCCTCCCCCACATTGCCGGCAGGGTGGGGCCTCGGCTGAGCTGGCGATGTCCTCTGCCTCGTTGTTGGCGGGGCGGGACCTCGCCCGAGCCGGCGGTGTCCTCTGCCTCATTGTTGGCGCCGCGGGGCCTCGCCGGAGCAGGGCCTCGTCAGCGCCAGCGGAGAGTGGACTCGTCGGAGCCGGCATTGTCCTCTGCCTCATCCTCGATCTCACCAAACAGCGCCTCTCCCGCTTCATCGCCCTCTTTGTGCTCCTCTTTGTAGGCGGCCGCAGCCTCCGCCACCCGCATGCGGTACCGCCAGCGCTCGAGGCGGCCCTTGCGGGTGGAGCGGTACGAGTCGAGCAGTGCCTCCTGCTCCGCCCGCTCCGCGGTGATCTTCTCCTCTGCCTACAGGTGCTCCTGGAGGAGATGGTGGTTGTAGGCGGCGTCGGCCTGCGCCTCTCGGAACTGCTGCTCACGCATCTGCCTCACCGTGTCCATATATTGGGCACGGGCCTCACCGATGGTCATGGTGCAATGCACCGGCGAGGATGGTGCAGAGGAGGGGGTTGGAGCCGGATCGTCGACTACCATGTTCTCCATTGGGACGTCATCGTCCTCTGGCTGCCTGCCGGCCAGCCGGTTGGCAGCAATGGCTGCCATCTCCTTGTGGTCCGTCGTCCGTCTGTCCCGAAGAGCGCTGGAGCGCGAGGAAGCCATGGTGGGCAGTAGTGGTGTGGACAGGAGAAAGTGAACGGATGTGGATGACTGCGGCTATGGCCGGCGTAGCAGTTTATATAGCAATGGTGGGCGGGTGGAGGGACGGACGTGTGGCGGCGGAGTAGCCGCCTCGGCAATTGCGTATCATTAATGTGGGCGGTAGATGGACGGACGGACGACACTTGTGTCGTTTGAAGGCGGAGCAATCGCCTGCACCGGGAAGCGGGGCGGGCGGCGCTGACTTTTCGGGCGGAAAGCGCGCGCGGGCGAGGAGATGACTTTACTTGGAGAGGATGACAGTGGGGACCCACCAGGTCCATAGCCTCACGTACACAAGTGCCTCCTTATTATATATATATATATATGTATAAAACTATACTCCCTCCGTCTAGGTGAATAAGTCATATTAGAAGGTGCATCACGACCTAGGTGCAAGCAGATTGGTGGAAAAGAAGAATATTTCTCTCTTCTAAACACAACATTTAATCACAGTAGTTAAGAGGATGCATTATTAGCTACCCATGCAGACCATCGTAATTCATAGCATGCAAAGCGCTTTTATTTCTTGCCTAATAACCGCATGGACGTGCTGCATGCATTGGTCCTTGCCCGAGCAAAAAAAGGGAGGAAAGGGGTTTCCACGGGAGACAGTGAGGCAGAGGTGGAAGCGCTCGCTGGAGTAATTTATTTTGCTTCCTCCTAGTTTCCTGACATCACGGTCCCACACCATTGTTAACCTATGTAGTAGTCAATAAATGAGAGAATTTCACAAGAAGCGCCCGACAGCTGGGACCAAGCAGCTCGAGCAGTATTTGTGTTTTTGAGGTGTGAGCACTGCAGAGTTTTTAGATGTTTAGCCCAGATATTAATTTTTCTCCTCTGAACAAAAACGAAAACATCGTTGCAGGTATTAACTGGGCAGGCTGTGGCCCCGTCTATCCAAGGCCAGATATCCAGCCCAGATATTAATTGTTTTCAAGCTGAAAATGGCTAGCCCAGCTATACTTTTTTTAGGAATACCCAGGCAAGGTCAAGTTGTTATTTTCCGCCCCGCTAGGCTGCAAATCTTTCCTAGGAGGGATGCATTAGGCTTAACAAGAAAATGGGCTTTAAGAAATAATAAATGGGATGTAATTATAAAAACTGGGCAGTAACTATAAAAAAATGCACCAAACACATGATTACTTTATAAAATATTATTGTTGGATATTGAAAATTTTAATTTCATTAATTGTTGCGAGCGCAATGTTTCGTTGGATTTTTACGTAATATAAATTTATATTGAAATTGTATTTTATCTGACTAGAAATTTCTTGATAAAAATATTTCGGATCCCATCAAAATGTGGGAAATTTTATTGAATTCTGTTTTGAACGGTTGGTTGAAATGAGCTGTACTTTTAACAAACTATAAATGGGCTGTAGTAAATTCCATTAGAATTCAAAAATGGGCTACACATTCTTACAAATCTCAAATGGGCTATAAGTTCTCTGCCACACACTTCTGGCCTTACTAAGTTTACGCGTCCCCTAAAAAAATAGAGTGGACGCGTATGCAAGGCTTTGTCAACTTATAGTCAACACACGGTTCTAGCAGTAGTGGCCGTTGGATGTCCATCCAACGGATGCCGTGCTTCTTCTTCAATCTCGGATATTCTAGCTTCACCCGCCCAAAAATGATTCCTCCCCCTGACATCTGGGGCACACCGTTTCGGAAGCTAACCCGTGGGCCTACTAAGTTGACGTACCAAGGGCTTTGTCAACTTAGTCAATATAAATGATTCTAGCTGCAGTGACCGTACGATTTCCATCCAACAGCTGTAGTGCTTCTTCAACCTCTAGTCTTCTTGCTCCAACCTCCCAAAGCAGCGCCGGTCGTGCCGCCTGCTCCTACCTCCCATGGCCGGCTGTGCTGCCGCAGAGGCCTCACCGCCCCCTACTATTGCCACAGCTGGCTAGGCCCTGCCGTGATGGCAGCCTCACACCACAACCGAACGAGTGAACCCTCATACTCCTCTCCGCGTGGGCATCCACTGCTGCGTCTTCACCGGCTCCGTGTCGTCCCCTTCCTAGGCCTCGCCGTCGTCCACCGCCCTGGTGCTTTCGGCGCGGCGTGGTCAACATGGTCAAGGAACGACTTCCATCGGGCGTGGACTGTACGCGGAGAGGCTGACAGCTGGGTCCACGGCGGCAGCAAGGAAGTGCCTCCTTATTACGCGGAAAACAGCAGGGACCCACCGGACGGGCCACCGTATTTCGCGAAAAAAACATTTCCCCCCTGACTACTGGGACCCACCAGCTACACCTTCGCACGCAAGGAAGTGTGTCCTGGCAAAAAAAACGATTCGCCCCCTAACTGCTGGGACCCACCAGCTACATCTTCCCACGCAAGGAAGTGCGTCCGGGCAAAAAAACCAAAACGATTCGCCCCCCTGACTGCTGGGACCCACAAGTTACATCTTCGCAAGCAAGGAAGTGCCTGACAGTCGGGACCCACCTGGTCGAAGCGTACGTAGCGTTGTCATTCTGGTCGCGAACGTGTATGTACATACTAGTCGATGTAGAGGCGCGCACGTATCATAGTAGAGGCACACACGTGTCGTAGTAAAGGCACATACGTAGCATGTACACGTACGTACAACCACCAGGGTGCAAGAAAGAAAATACAGGGTCTCGAACGCCTACTCGCGCATACGTACGACGAGGGCTCGTTGACATGGCTGGGTCAGAACGGAGAAACAACGTCATCGTCGTGTTCATGGGGAGGCAACGGAATGCGTCGTGTTCATCGAAAGGCAACGGAACGCGTGGGAGCTAACCGGCTGGGTCGGAATGGAATGCGTGGTCGTGTTCATCGGGAGGGCTTGGATGGAACAGGCGATGGAAATGAGGCCTGACATACCGCAAAACAGATGAAACTGACCTCCTACGATCGAAACGGGGGTCCTATTGATCGGGAGGGGTGTGGTGTACCGCAAAACGGACGAAATGGACCTCCTACGGTCGAAACGGCGGTCCTGTTGATCGGGAGGGGTGTGTCATACCGCAAAACAGACGAAACGAACCTCCTATGGTCGAAACGGGGGTCCTGTTCATCAGGAGGGGTGTGGCGTACCGCAAAATGGGACTCCACGGGATACTGTTCATCTCCACCGTCGACCCCCTCCAGCCTCCACGAGCTACTGTTCATCCACCGTCGACCTCCTCCAGCCTCCACCTGCGACTGTTCATCCACGGGCTCCTGTTCATCCAGCCTCCACCGCGTGCTACTCCACCGGCTACTGTTCAACCAGCCCTCTCCACGGGCTCCTGTTCAACCACCCCTCCACGGGCTACTGTTCATCCAGCCCTCCACCATCTACTGTTCATCCTGCCCTCCACGGGGTGGTCCTGTTCATCCAGCCCTCCACGGGGTCCTGTTCATCCAGCCCCAACCGGCTCGATCGATCAGGGTCCTGTTCATCCAAAGGGAACACCACGGGGTCATTTTCATCCACCCCCACCGGGAACTGTTTACCCAAACCCTCCAGCAATGCTCACTGTTCATCCAGAGGCAGCATCGATCGGCTTCACTTAGCAGCAGTAGCGAAGGAATCGCTCGATCGGGTTCAGTTAACAGCCATCGATTGATCGCTCGGGTTCAGTAACGCGTAGCCTGCAGTGCAATCGCTCGGGTTCAGTTAGAGCCCAACGCCTCGCTCGGGTTCAGTTAGAGCCAACGCCTCACACACACGCATGTACGTGTACGAGGGAAACGCGCATCGCTCGGCCCCCGACCTCCCACCGTAACCGGGAACTCCCTGAAATTTTCCTCCCCCTCGCTTCTACCACAGTTTTTTCCGTCATGGACGACCCAAAGAATGTCATGCAGCAGCGTCTCCGGCCCGCCCAGGACGAAAAGCCCATTTTCTGTCATGATTTTTTGTCATATAAGTAGGAGCCCACCACATCTATGATGATACCGGGTTTTGTCACAATTATCATCATAGAAGTGTCATATGTATGACATAATTTTTTTTCATTTGGCCCAAAATGTCATGGATGTGTCTTTTTTTTGTAGTGCATGAAGAATCTGCTATTCAACATCATCCATGGAGTTCCTGTCAACTACCATGATTTCTTCATGAGGACTATGGCAAATGTTGCTCTTTCACCGTTTGAATTGAAGCCCTACGCTCCCTGGATCGTGCGATTCATTAGATCAAGGTCTTCAATCAACTACAAGGCTGATACTCTTAACCATGGCAGCTACTTGCCCCCAATTGAAGTCCTCAAGTGGACATTTTCCTCAACTGATGAGAAGGGCAAGGCCATTGTAATTGATGAAGGCATTCGTCCATTGGATAGATAGTTCCGCAAAGCTACTTCATACTCCACCAATGATGACTCTGCCACTCATGACTTTGCCGCCAATGCTTCAAAGCAAAATCCTTAAGGCACAGCTCCAAGGGTGATGACTGATCGTGAGCTTCTCCTCAGTCTTCATCAGAAGGTCGATCGCAACAACAAATGGGTCAATCGACAGTTTGGTTCAATTCTTCACAACATGACTATCACACAAAACACAGTGAAGAAGAACCATTACTATCTGCATGAAGTATTTGATCACACCTGGGCTGTTCTGTCTCATCTCTATAGTGAAGAAGATCTCAAGCAGACGGGCTTCAAGCAGGACTTTGACTGGTCTCAACCACCTTCGACGAAATTCAAGAAGGTCAAAGTTCCTCACTTGGTGGCCAACTCTTATTCTTCATCGCGCGAGACTGATGAAAATGAAGACTTGGACGACACTGCGGAAGGCCTTACTTCAACAACTGACCCCAACAACGCTGACGCTCCTCCATCGACTTTGTGATGATATTCTTCAGGGGCGTTAGTCCTCATTTTTTGTCCCTTTTGGTCATTCAATGACAAAGGGGGGAAATTTGAGTTAGTCTTCAAGTGGGTCTATATATGGGCGTTCCTTTGCTAAGTTACAACTCTCGTTCTTCTGAAGTTTTATTGGATCGAGTTTTAAACTTAACTCCGATGGTGGTCTGATACTTTTGCTATGTTCTTCAGCATGCTATTTCCTCATATATGTTAATGCACGCAGGTTGAATTACGTCAGTCACCATATTTCATCATGCATTTCAAATTCTTCATATCATATGTTAAATGTGTGTATGAATTACAAGATATAGGGGGAGATCTCCATGATTCTACTCTTCAATGTGCATTGCTTCACAAGAGAAAATTGCTCACATATGCACATCTTCAGGGGGAGTTCTTCTATATTTTGCAATCAAATTCTTCAATATCAGTATTTACACTTCATATGTTTATCCCTGTTGAAAACTTAACCTATATTGTCATCAATCACCAATAAGGGGGAGATTGTAAGTGCATCTAGTGCCCCTTAGTGATTTTGGTGTATTGAAGACTTATATGTTAAGGGACTAATGCGTTTGTGAGTGTACACAGGTCTATAAGTCTATGATGAGTTCGATATTTACAGAGAAATTCGACCCCAAAAACTGAATGTCTTCAACTGAAGACTTTGGCTTTCTGAAGACTTTGAAAGTGAAGAAATTGGTATGACCGTGAAGACTTAATATTCATGCGAGGAATATGAAGCGTGAAGACTTTTGTTTTCGTAGTTTCATTTTCTCTTTCTTGAGTCATAGGAAACACCGTACTGTTAAAGGGGGTCGAGGTAAAACTAAGGAAAAGTTTCCAAGTGATGCTCATCTCAAAATCCTATACCTACCCAATCCCTTCGGGTGAAGCCATTGGAAATCTCATGCAGTTCAGTTAATTTCTTCAGTGACAGAGACGAAGATCTTCTGGTCACTGAGGAATTTGTTCTGACTGAGGAGTTAGGAATTTGCCAGTGCGGATTGCCTACAAGGGAGGAACATGATAGCCCTGAGGAATTTGATAGTCAAATTTCCGACCGTTGCTGTGCTATGTGCCAGCTGTCCCAAAATATCTACCCACCTAACGGTCATATCAGTGAAGGGCATTTCTACCTTATCATGTTGGCCTGTTCCCCAGGCTATAAATAGCCACCCCCTACAACCACTAGCTGGTTGGCTGCTCCGAGAGAAACTAACACTTGTCATTGAGAGCATCCCATCCTCCGAGGACTTTGAGCGAAAATCATCAAGTGAGGAAAACCCAAACCCAAACACCAACAAACCCAAAGTGATTGAGCGTCACTAAAGAGATTGTTCCTGTGTGGATCCGACGCTTGTTACCTTTGAAGACTGTGCATCTTCCAGACGGTTAGGCGTCATGGTCTAGAGCATCCAAGAGGAAATTGTGGATCACCGAGTGACCGAGTTTGTGAAGGTTTTGAAGTCACCTGAAGACTTACCACGAGTGATTGGGCGAGGTCTGTGTGACCTTAGCTCATGGAGAACATGGTGAGGACTGTGTGTCCTCAGGTTTAAATACCTAGCCGCTCCAACCAGACATACGACTGTCACAGCAGTTGGAACTGGTCTACCAAATCACTGTCTTCACCGAGCTACTGGTTCTATTTCCTCAACCCTTCCATTTCCTCATTACTATGTTGTGTACCTGATCTTTACTGTTTGAAGACTTTGACTGAAGACTTTCTCAATTTCCTCAGTTCAATTTCTTCAGTCAATTTGTCTTCAGCCTACTTATCCCGTGTTACGCTTTCTGTACTCTGTGTTTGCTTTCATTTTATCATGATGACTGTGCTTCTGTTCTGTTATGCTTGCATCTGAGTACTTATTCCACTGCTAGTAGTTCTTTGCTTAGGAATTTCCTCACCCAAAAATTCCTAAGTGAAGAATTCTTAAAAATCGCCTATTCGCCCCCCTCTAGTCGATGTAACGCACTTTCAAGAAGGAGCCCAACCGGGGTGCCAAACTCGACGGCGGGGAACTGCACGCCTGTCGTCCTCTCATGTCCTGGGCACTGCACTGATGCCCTAACTGAACCCGCATCGAGAATAGCCAGCACTTCTTAGTGATAGACACCCTAACTGAACCTGCAAGAGCCCAGCCATGGGAGGATAACCGCCTGAGGTCGAGGCGAGCTCTGCGCAGGAGGGGATTGCTGGTGATCTGCAAATTGTGGAGGAGAGAGTTGCGGGCGTTATTGTGGTGAACTGCATCGGGTTGGAGGGGAGCTGGAGCAAAGAGGGGGGCTGGAGCAGCACTTCGGGCATGTGGTTGTTTCCGAACAACATGGATGGATCTTTGTTGGCCTGCAAGTGCATAAGGTTTAATTGTAGCATTTTTGAAGTAAGAGTATCGATCCCACTAGGAGCACAAGAAGAGCATCATTTTTTTAGCAAAGCTAGTACAACATCTTGGCCCTTTCAGATGCGTGCCACTTAAGGACCATCTATACTACTATTATTGTTGAATGCACATTCAGCCTGATTGGCATATTTATAGGTTTGGCATAGCAATCAAAATGAAATGTCTTAGAGTCTTATCAATTAATACAAGCTCATGCTAAAAAATTACAAACCAAAAAAAATAATTATTACATGATCTCTAGAACAAATGGTTTGATCGATTACATGAACAAACAACACAAAGGTTATTCAATGATGGAAAAAATTCACCTATGATTTACTAAGTGGGAATTTAATTTCCATTTTTCCTTCACGACCTTAAAAATGCAGTGAGTCTCAACTAGCTTCATTTTGAAATCCACCAAATATTTAATGGTTGTCTTGAGTACTGCTTGTGATTGTGCTATTTGCTTCCTCAACATGTCAACTTTATCTCTAAGTGCAGAAGCAGAATCTCTTTCTACCAACAGTTTAGCCTCTAAAGCATCAGCAGTTGGCAATTCATGATGCACGATTGGGCCGGTGCCATAGCTGTGGGATGATACAACATCCATGGGGCTAACCTGTTTTGTCATTAAAGTTCCGATTGGATTCCGAGAAGTTGAAGTTACCAAAACATCTTGATACGTCTCCAACTATCTATACTTTTTTATTGTTCCATGCTATTATATTATCTGTTTTGGATGTTTTATATGCATTAATATGCTATTCTATATTATTTTTGGGACTAACCTATTAACCTAGAGCCCAGGGCCAGTTTTTGTTTTTTCCTTGTTTTTGAGTTTCGCAGAAAAGGAATACAAAACGGAGTCCAAACGGAATAAAACCTTCGCGATAATTTTTCTTGGACTAGAAGACACCCAGGAGACTTGGAGATTAAGTCGGAAGAGCCACGAGGCGGCCACAAGGGGGTAGGGCGTGCCCCTACCTTGTGGGCCCCTCGTGACTCCCCTGACCTAATTTTCCTCCTATATATTCACATATATTCCCAAACCACCAGAGGCATCCACGAAAACACTTTTCCACCACCGCAACCTTTTGTTCCCATGAGATCCCATCTTGGGGCCTTTTCCGGCATCCTGCCGGAGGGGGATTCAATCACGGAGGGCTTCTAGATCTACTCTATTACCCTTCTGATGAAGCATGAGTAGTTTACCTCAGACCTACGGGTCCATAGCTAGTAGCTAGATGGCTTCTTCTCTCTCTTTGATTCTCAATACCATGTTCTACTCGATGTTCTTGGAGATCTATCTGATGTAATCTTCTTTTGCGGTGTGTTTGTCGAGATATGATGAATTGTGGATTTATGATCAGCTTATCTATGAACATTATTTGAATCTTCTCTAAATTCTTTTATGCATGATTTGATATCTTTGTAATTCTCTTGGGACTATTGGTTTGGTTTGGCCAACTAGATTGGTTTTCTTTCAATGGGAGAAGTGCTTAGCTTTGGGTTCAATCTTGCGGTGTCCTTTCCCAGTGACTGTAGGGGCAGTAAGGCACGTATTGTATTGTTCCCATCGAGGATAAAAAGATGGGGTTTACATCATATTGCTCGAGTTTATTCCTCCACATCATGTCATCTTACTTAATGCATTACTCTGTTCTCCATGAACTTAATACTCTAGATGCAGGCAGGAGTCGGTCGATGTGTGGAGTAATAGTAGTAAATGCAGAATCATTTCGGTCTACTTGACACGGATGTGATGCCTATATTTGATAATCATTGCCTTAGATGTCGTCATAACTTTGCACTTTTCTATCAATTGCTTGACAGTAATTTGTTCACCCACCGTATTATTTGCTATCTTGAGAGAAGCCACTAGTGAAACCTATGTCCCTCGGGTCTATTTTCCATCATATAAGTTTCCTATCTACTATTTTGCAATCTTTTACTTTCCGATCTATAAATCAAAAATCCAGAAATATTTACTTTATCATTTGTTTAGTTTCATCTATCTCTATCAGATCTCACTTTTGCAAGTGACCGTGAAGGAATTGACAACCCCTTTATCGCGTTGGGTGCAAGGTGTTTGATTGGTTATGCAGGTATTGGTGATTTGTGCGTTGTCTCCTACTGGATTGATACCTTAGTTATTTAACTAAGGGAAATACTTATCTCCACTTTGTTGCGTCACCCTTTCCTCTTCAAGGGAAAAACCAACGCAAGCTCAAGAAGTAGCAGGAAGAATTTCTAGCGCTGTTGCCGGGGAGATCTACGCCAAGTCAAGACATACCAAGTACCCATCATAAACTCTCATCTCTTGCATTACATTATTTGCCGTTTGGCCCTCATTTTCCTCTCCCCCACTTCTAAAATGATTTTCGAAAAGATTTGCCTTTTTATTCGCCCTTCTTTCGTTTGATCTTATGTTTGTTTGTGTTTCCACGTGCCTTCTATTTTGCTTGCATCTTTGCTCACTAAAAATCTATTGACATGGGTTCACTCAAAGTTTTCTACCTAGATCATCTTCGATCCATATGTGCTCGTGCTGAAACCCCAACTAGTATAGTTGAGGGAAAAATATTTACATGAGCATGCTCATTTTGTGTGTCATCATTTGTCTGAAAAGGGAAGCTCTTATGGAATCAAATAATTTTTTGCTATGTTATGCTTGGAATCTTTGTGAAATTTGTGATTTTACTTGTGGCTCTAAGAACCCTAAAAACACCCTCCCTACCTATGTGAGTTTAATGATAATGAAATCTTATCTTCTTATGAAAATGGTGTTTACAGTTACTATGATATCGAACAAATTAAATAATTTGTTGCTTTTAAGGGTGCTTATGAAGTTTCTTCTTTGATTGAAAAGTATGATATACTACACCATGGTAGAGCTTACGTGACACACCTATGTGTCGGCATAGGGTACCTTTGCCGACAGATAAGTTGTAGCTAACAACAATGCTGACAAAAGATGAAAGAGTCGGAGGAATTGATGTGGGCAAAGGTATTGCCGACAGTTGTTTACTTCCGGACACTTTTTCAGTCGGCATATACCCTACCTACGCCGACAGATGGTATGTCCACGTATACCCTACCTATGCCGACACTTTATCAGACAACATACACCGTACCTATGCCAACAGATAGCATGTCCACATACACCCTACCTTTGCCGACACTTTATTAGCCATGTACACCCTATCTACACCAACAGATAATCTATCAATGTACACCCTACCTACACCGACAGTTATTTCCTTTGCCAACAGATAAATTGTTGCTAAACTAATATGCACTCAAAACAATACATATTCAATTATTATCCTCACCCAGAAGCAGGTTCAAGATGAACACATACTGCACCGCAATGAAAATATGTTCAGAATCATGTATATACATTGAACACAAGTAGAAAACACATCAATCTTGACAAAGCATAGTTTTGGCCATCTTAACAATCACCCAGAACACACAAGTTACAACAAGATGGGTACTATTTGCTAGTATGATAGACTTCAACTAAGATGGTCCAGAACACACAAGTTGGTATCTACATTCACAAAGTGCAAGCTCCGAAACACCAAATGGTCTACATGACATGTAATATCCATGATTAGAGGTTGGTTGGTCCATAAATGCTGCAAAGTCATCACAACCATGTGCACCAGTTGGGTAAGTACCTGAAAACAGTTTGCACAAATTTGTCAGGAAAGTGGAATCGGCGCAAGTTGTTCAAAGCTCGTATGCGGATTAACATAGATTTTATCAATAAATTCTCATGATATCATAATTAACAAAGATTTGCATAATATAGAACTATATTCTAGTGCTTGCAGTCTTATCAACAATGAATCCATTGACCATTTAAAATAAGATGTACAACCCAGTAACTTATTTTATAGACTGTTAAATAAGCATTCAGTACAGAAAAGACAATGTATTTCCTAACCTCCCTCGATTTTTCATGATTAAGAGCTACATAACCATGGATAAAAAAAGGAAACTAGAACACATGTACACAGGCAATTTAGTGAAACACATAGGCCAGCAACCTTGTAAAGCGACATTTTAGAAACTGTTCTTATGCAATAGCATGTGAGCTAATTACTACTAAAACAAAAAATGTACCTAATAGTTGATGTACCCGGCGAGGAAGCCCTCCATTCGCCACCGGTTGCCCACTGCAAGTCGTGGCCCTGCTTCCCTGTGAGGTAGCCTTCCACCCACCATTCGCTATCTGCTTTACGTGAAGTGGGCAACCATCCATTCTCCGCCAATTGCCTGCGCTGCATGCTGGTGGTTGTGGTTCTCAGCTATTATTGTCAAGACTAGATGGGTTAGTAACTTGTTTCTCAGAGACTGGCATTGTAATGATAACAACTGTATTTAACTGCCCTAGTTGCATCTATTTTTTACTCTAACTATGTGCAGTTGAATAGGCATATCAAGGTAGAACACTGAATTTAAGCATAAAAAGTACAGGACTAAGCAATATTTATTGTGCAAGTTCAAAAGTTCATGCTTAAATGTGCAAAATGTTCATAAGTATAGGACTGATAAAATAAGGGACTACAAGACAGGAGACTACACTAGTTGTTGCCCTGTTGTATCTTAATAAACTATCTTATGCTCAGATAGCAGTTAGGATTCAACAAGTCCTCTGAGAAGTAATGTAAACCATACAAGTAATTTAGTTATATGGTTGAAGGAGTGGTGGTGAGCTTCAGGGATTCTGGCTAGTCAAGCAATGTATGTTGACAATTCGCTATCGCGCACACTCCTGATAATTCTAGTTTGGTTCACAATTGCCATTCCATTCCAAAGTAGGACAAGCTAAGTGTAACATCATAGATTGAAATGGTCGATTACACTCAATAAACAAAACCTTGCGTAAGGACTGGAAGCAACATCCATGTAGCTAGCTTCTAAGCAAGTAAGCAGTGTAAAAATGGATCTGTACAGGAAAGTAAAATAACCACACCATAATGTTTCCATACAAAGCAGCGCTCGAGTGCGTACAAAAACATGTAGAGAGAGAGAAGGAAGGCAAATTTACCAGAGAATTCAAGGTGTGCAGTTTCACCTCTAACCGCTGAAACCTTGATGATTTCAGTCAGCACAGAGTTGCAGATGGAACCTAGTGCTACAAATGTAAAGGCGGAAACAGTTCAGAATCTACATAGCCCAGGTGCAATTGATCATGAAATTGTTAAGATGTATTTTTCTAACCTAATCTGGCAAGTCGATTCACCCATCCAGGAGTTGGCTTTCCCGTGAAGTGCTTGCAGACGTCAGCTGTGAAATGGTTACAGTTTCTGGCAATCAAGTGATAAGTGTCCCCATGGTAATCCTCTGCAAGATCCTCTAGGAAAGTGGTGCGAACTTCAGCCCGGGACATATTGCTGGTACCATCGCAAACAGAGCGACTAAAGATAGAAACGGAACCGCTTTTCGTTTCTACTTGGAACACTCCGCTGGTCGGGGATATTCATGGGCTTCATACCCAAACTCCATACAATGTACTGCAGAAAAAGTTCACTGGAAATGGTCAGTCTCTGATGTGGAATTTACATATAACTGCACGAAACTTGTATGCACGGGACCTCGTGACACACTAATGTGGATTTAAGTTGATCCATAAAACCAAGGTGCTCGAAAATATGGCAAGTAGGCAAAGGGTAGCGAAGTTGAGATACAAAAAAGAGCATGAAAGGCCTTGGTGTGGAGCAGCTCAGCTCAGTCTGGGGTTATAACTTATATGGCGGCAATACAGGGAAGTAAGAAGCATCTTTATAAACAAACAATAACCATTTTCACAGAGAACTCATAACCATTTTCACAGTGAAATAAATGCATGAATAGTCTACAATGAGAACAATAGTGCATCAGCATGAGAGTTACACCAGACCCATAACAGAGTAACAGAATTTTTTTTCCAGATCCATACCATTTTCAACAAAATAAAACATCATATAACAGACTAGAGCTTTTCAGATCAAAGAAATAGATACAACCAACTAGGCATATGATGACGGCAGAAGATATTTTTCATGGGAGGTAACATATCACAAATTATTCCTGAGACGCAACATGCCACATACAGCAGAAACGAAGGTACATGTCAATATGCATACTTATGTGGTTGACGAGTAGACGAGCTTTGCAGAAACCATTCATCAGAGGTTGCGCCATTGGTGGAGGTGTGGCCGAGCTTGTTGGAGACGATATCCTTTCCTGAGAGAAGGAAGAGGAGGGCGCTGGCATGGTCGGTGAAGGCCCCAGTGGACGGAGTTGTTGGCGGCTGCGGCACCGGGGAAGGATTGCAACGGATGGGGTCAGGGGATCTGGGATATGCTCACCGGTGTCGGCGAGGACTCAGACCAGCGAAGATGCCCATGTGGTGGCAGTGAAGGGGACGGGGAAGGCAGGCGATGGAGGGGGCCGGGAGCTCGGGGCTATGGGTGTCGGTGGCGGCAGGGAAGGGTCCGAGGACGGAGACCCCGAGGTCGAGCGGCGGCGGCGGAAATTGGGGGAGGCGCGGATAGGGTTAGAACAAGTGGATGTGAGGCTATGGGTTCATTTGGGGGTCCTTAGCCAAAGGTGAGGTGAAAACTGGGCCGCACGCAGTGAAAATTTTGGGCTGTCGCACCATATTCACGCGGCAATTTCTAGGCCTTTCCTTGCCTGGCACGTGTCCACATACGCCGACACTTAATCTGTGTCTATACACCCTACCTACACCGACAGATTCTATGTCATTAAGCACACACCTACACCGACTGAAAAACTATCGGGGCATACACATCTACCGACAGATGATATGTCACTGGGCGTTTGCCGACAGTTACAACGTCGTTGAGTGATTTCCGACACATAGTTTGTCTACAATGATGTACAATGGCTGACAGATGATCTGATTACAAAGCTATAGAGCTACGCCAACAAATCTTCTGTAGGGATTAATAGACCTTTGCCCACATATATTACTCTCTACGAATCTGAAAATTTTGACATACTTAAATATTGCTATGAAAACTATGCTCATAATGTCTATGTCAAAGAACTTATTGAGAGAATGACCGGTGCATTGGAAGAAACTAATGATATGCATGAATCTATAGATAATTATGATCCGATGATTCGATAGAAATATCCCTTGATGAACATGATGCTTGCTATTCTTGTGGCCATGATGCCAATATTTATGGAGATGAATTTGCTATAGTTCCTTATGTTAAACATGAGATTATTTCTATTGCACCCATGCTTGATAGTTCCTTGAATTAAAAGCATGATTGCAATGATGTTATTCTAAGTTCTATTAATGTCAATTATGCTAATAATATGCAAAACCCTAAGCTTGGGGATGCTAGTTTTGCTACGTCCACTACTTATTGCAATGATCATGATTGGGGTGATTCTTCCGACGATCTTGAAAATTTATTTAAGTCTCGTGATGAATATGTTTGCTATAATATTGAAAGTGTGTTTGGAAGAGTGTGAACTTTCGGAAGTAATGATCCCACTACGTTGGAAATTGATAAGTCTTATGCATTTTTTGATAAAAGTGGGTTTAGAAAGGTCATGACTTTATTTGATGATAATCCCACTATTTTGGAAGTGTCAACTTTGCATGCATGTGGATCATGTTGAGAACATTCTATGTGATAGTTATATTGTTGAATTTGATTATGGTCCTACATGTAATTATTATGAGAGAGGAAAATATGGTTGTAGAAATTTTCATGTTACTACATTACCTCTCATTACGTTGAGATTGCTATTGTTTCTTTCTTCTTCTTTACATATGCTAGGATTTGCTTGTCTTGATAATTTGTTTGCCTATAATATGCCTATGCATAGGAAGTATGTTAGTCTTAGATGTGTTTTTCATGTACTTTATGATGCTCTCTTTGTGCTTTAATTCTTGTCTTTCATGTGAGCATAATTAAAATTATCAATGCCTAGCTAAAAGGCTTTAACGAAAAGAGTTGTTGGGAGACAGCCCAATATTTTTCTTTCCCGTTTTTGAATAAATAATTCATCTAACCTCTGGTTAGATGTGTTTTTGTGTTTAGTTAGTTTTTGTGCCAAGTAAGACCTTTCGGATGGCTTACGGTGATAGTTGTTTTGATCTTGCTGAAAAACAGAAACTTTTACGCCCAGGAAAATAATTTCCATTTTTTTTGACAGAAGCGTGCTTTTGATCTGATTCCTTTTGCACAAGATTGGTACACAAATTTCCCAGGTTTTCCTAATTTTTAAGAATTTTTGGAGTTACAGAAGTATTCGAGAGTTACAAATTACTACATACTGTTCTGTTTTTTGACAGATTCTGTTTTCTATGTGTTGTTTGCTTATTTTGGTGAATCTGTGGGTAGTATCGGGGGGTATGAACCAGGAAAAGTTTGAATACAGTAGGTATTACACAAATATAAATAAAGAATGAGTTCACAATAGTACCAAAAGTGGTGATTTATTTTCTTATACTAACGAAGCTTATGCGATTTTCTGTTGAGTTTTGTGTTGTGAAGTTTTCAAGTTTTGGGTAAGGATTTGATGGACTATGGAAGAAGGAGTGGCAAGAGCCTAAGCTTGGGGATTCCCAAGGCACCCCAAGGTAATATTCAAGAACAACCAAGAGCCTATGCTTGGGGATGCCCCGGAAGGCATCCCCTCTTTCGTCTTCGTCTATCGGTAACTTTACTTGAGGCCATATTTTTATTCACCACATGATATGTGTTTTGCTTGGAGTGTCTTGTATGATATGATTCTTTACTTTTTAGTTGGACACAATCATACTTGCTGTACACACGTTTTGAGAGGGACACGCATGAATCATGATTTATTAGAATACTCTATGTGTTTCACTTATATCTTTTGAGTTAGGCAATTTTGATCTAGTGCTTCACTTATATATTTTTAGAGCACGGCGGTGGTTTTATTTTATAGAAAGTGTTGAACTCTCATGCTTCACTTATATTATTTTGAGAGTCTTTTTAAAAAGCATGGTAATTTTCGTTGGTTATAAATTTAGTCCTAATATGATAGGCATCCAAGAGGGATATAATAAAAACTTTCATATAAAGTGCATTGAATACTATGAGAAGTTTCATTTCTTATGATTGTTTTGAGATATAGAGATGGTGATATTAGAGTCATACTAGTGAGTAATTGTGGATTGGAGAAATACTTGTGTTAAAGTTTGTGATTCCTGTAGCATGCACGTATGGTGAACCGTTATGTAACAAAGTTGGAGCATGAGGTATTTTTTGGTTGTCTTCCTTATGTGTGGAGGTCAGGGATGAGCGATGGTCTTTTCCTACCAATCTATTCCCCTAGGATCATGCGCGTAGTCAAGGATTCAATTAAGGCTCTTTATGTTTTTCTATGGATGAAAGTTGGAAAAGAACCGCTATGCTTAGAGCTAGAAGAGAATTTTTAGAAAAAGCGTTTTCTAGTGATTGCTTTCACAAAAGTGATGAAGATCTTAAAATGATTGGTGTTTCTTATATTGATTCTTTGTTTAGTAAAATTAAGATTGATGAAAAAGGGACCGAAGAAGAGTCAACTTTAGCTAGAAGGCTTCTGGATAATTCGGAGGGTGAAAATCTTGTTGAGAAAATTGATAAAAGTGGGTTTGAAGAGGTCAAAACTTTAACTAGTGATGTGCCCACTCTTTTGGATTACAAAGACTTTAATTATGATCGTTACTCTTTGATTGATTGTATTTCTTTGTTGTAATCCATGATAAATTCACCCCATGCTTGTGAACAAAATAAAGCTTTTACTAAACATATTGTTGATGCTATGATGAAAGCTTTAGAAGAAAAGTTGGAATTAGACGTTTCAATTCCTATAAAATTACATGATGAATGGGAACCTACTACGAAAGTCAATTGAAAATTATGAGTGTTTTGCTTTATGTGACTTGGGTGCTAGTGTTTCTACAATTCCGAAATCTTTATGTGATGTGCTTGGTCTTACCGATATTGAAGAGTGTTCTCTAAATTTGCACTTCGCGTATTCTACAATTAAAAAGCCTATGGGAAGAATTAATGATGTTCTTATTCTTGCAAATAGGAATTATGCGCCCGTAGATTTTATTGTTCTTGATATTGATTGCAATCCGTCTTGTCCAATTATTCTTGGTAGACCGTTTTTTCGTACTATTGGTACCGTGATTGATATGAAAGAAGGCAATATTAAATTTCAATTTCCACTAAGTAAGGGTATGGAACACTTCCTTGGAACTAGAATTAAGCCATCATATGAGTTAATCATGATGGCATCGTATGGATCTAGAAACAAAGATGACAATACTTAGATCCTTTGCATTATGCCTAGATAGGGGCATAAAACGATAGTGCTTGTTGGGAGGCAACCCAATGAATAAAATTTATTTTTATCTTTTCATTTCTGTTCTTGAGTGTGTGCACAATTATGCTACTATTATGATTGTGTTTTTTTTGTTTTAGTTAGTGTTTGTGCCAAGCAAAGCCCTTGGGATCATGTTGGGTGATAGTTGATTTGATCTTGCTGAAAAACAGAAACTTTTGCGCTCACGAAAATAATTCTCATTTTTAACAGAAGCGTGATAGAATACTGATTCTTTTTGCAGATGATTAATATACAAATATTTCACGTCGTCCTAATGTTTCAGAATTTTTGGAGTTACAGAAGTATTCGAAATATCCAGATTGCTATAGACTGTTCTGTTTTTGACAGATTCTGTTTTCTTTGCGTTGTTTGCTTGTTTTGATGATTCTTTCCTTTGAAGAGTTCACTAGTACGTGTTGGTGCTATACAAACGGTTTTTAACCCCTTTCCGCGACGACATTTGGAACCGTCCCCAAGTGAGTGTGGGTGATAGGGTGTCCTTCCCACACGATCCAGAAACCGTCGGGGATATGGAGCAATGATCCAAAGGCCTTCTAAAATGTAATCATGTACGATGCAGCACACACTAAATTCTTTCGCATGTGTGGTATCGGTGATTAAGTGTTTGTAATGACACAGTGAAACCATATGGTATGTCATAATGAACCATTTGGGAAACAGTATCTAAGGCACACGGGCCAACATATGAACTGTGTGCGATTTGTGCCCCATCGCACACGAGTTTACTGCGTAACACGTCTGCCATGCAAGACCCCATCACACACGTTTGCCAACAATTACTGTCTGCGATAGTGTTCTATCACAAACGGTTCAGGAGCCCCTTCGCACACATACAAGTTCTGCATACCGTTTGTGATTTGTTGGGTATCACCGATGGTTGCCGCAAGAGTGAGATGTGCTTTTCGTTTGGGATCCCACACATTTCCTGAAAAGATTACGACTGGGATTGTGTTTTACATTGGGCACGGTTTACTCCCAGTTCTCGTGTGCGATAACACGATATGACAAATGGTCCTGAAGAGCCTACGCACATGTAGTAGCGCTGCAAATCGTTTGCGATCTGCTGTGTATCACCGACGGTTCCGCTATGATTGACGTATGCTTTCCGATGTGGATCGCACACACTCATTTAGTTGAACCGTGTGCGGAGCAATTGCTAGGTTAAAACAAAAGTATCCCATTTTGACTCGGCATGCAAAAAGAAAATTCACCACAATATTCAATTGAACAAATAAACAAAAATATCATATTTCGAATCGGCACGCAAAAAGAAAATTCGCCACAATATTCAATTGAACAAATAAACAAAAATATCGCATTTTAATCGGCACGCAAAAAGCAAATTCGCCGCAATATTCAATTGAACAAGTAGTGTCCACAGGAAGAACATTCATCATATTTCGCAACAATTCCAATTGAACATAAGGTAGCTAAATTCCAATGATTTGTCCACACATATATGCATTACATAATTAATCATAGTGTACAAAATACGAAGACTTCATTAGATGGAAAACAATGGATCCATCGTTATATGTTTAGCGGCTAGCTCTTACTCAATGTTTTAGGAGAAGGCATGCTTAAATCTTCATTATCACTAGTGGGATCGATGTAGTGATCCAGGAAGAAGTCACTGATAAATCTCCGAACCATCAGCAATTCACCAGCCGGGAGCGGTTCAGGGGTCCTCGATTTTAAGATGAGCTGCAGTATTTTTAAGATCAGAATGTGCCATATGAGTGAAGTAGAAGATATTAATTAAGATAGACTTACTGGTACTAATCCGCGAGGATCATCACAACTATCAATAGATTTGCAGATGGAGATCATGTGTCTGCAAATATAGTATCCACAAAGGTTGGTCCCTGCTTCTTGCTGAGGACACTGAATTTTTTTGTACAAAATTAGTCATGTATTTGTCCTGTTAGGAACAACCTAACCGGTGTTAGATGTATTATTTTTTCTTTGGACAAAATAGAAAGAGTTTTATTTAGAAGCTTGAACACTTGACTAGCGTAAGGAAAGGTATTTGCAGACTGTTGGATAACTTTTCCAAAAATAACATATTTCGGTGTCTTACCGGAGAAACGATCTCATGCTACAGAGGTAGTTCCATCTTGAACTGGTTCCCTGGTTTAGTTTTCCACAATGCGAGCACACTGCAAATGATGATGAATTTTGACAACATCAATTATTGAACCAAACATGAATGCAAATTAATTTCAACATCATAGAATTCAATACCTATCCATGAATTGCTGAAGATGCGTTAGATCCTCAGCGTTTGTTGACTCTATGAGAGAATCGATCTAGTAAACTGTTTTCTTGTTTAGAACAATGAATACCAATATCAAGTGATTGCTACATATTAAGAAAGCCATGAACTTACAAATTATGTCGAAATCTGAAAGACAATAAGTGTATGCATGGTTGTTTACTTGACTTACCTTTCATGATATTGAAAGCACAAGTGCTCCCTGGGTGATTTTGGTAATTAATGTCAACATATCTCTTTGTAACATCCCAATTTTTCAATTTGGAATGTTATACATAGGTCATTCATGCATATCATATTTTAGTGCATTTTGTTTCATGATCCTCGAAATTCTAAGCAACTCAAGGACCCACGGAGAGAGTTGGGGATTTCACGTTCTTCATATTTGAATTTTATCAAATATTGACGCAAGGATCATTTTGGTTTGAATAATTTTTCTCTCCAAAAATATTTCATATTAAAATATATGAGAGGAGATAATACGACTTCTCTAAAATAAATGAAATATTGGAGGAAAAATATTAAAATCAAATAAATAAATTTTATTTGGATTTTATGGCAATTTTATTTGAATTAGGAAAAATATGTGTTTTTCAGAATTGCATTACAAGCCCAAATAAATGTTCACTTTGTCCGGATTATTATTAAAGGATCATGAAAACTTATTTCAGGATTTTTGGAGTCCGTTTAGTATTTCTTTTAACTGTTTTTCCGCGTCAGGTTAAAAAAACTGCACTGACCTACCGGGCCGTGGGCGAGCCGGACTTTGCCACCGTCCGGCCCCTTTAAAGGGCGAGCCCCGCCAGCCCCACCAGCCCACCCAGCCCGCGCCGCCGCTGCTGCGCCGCGCCGTCATCCGCCGGAGCCACGCCATCGCCCGCCGGAGCCGCCGCCCCAATCCAATCCGGATCCGCCCGTTTTTTTTTCTGTTTAGGTATTAAACCGATCGTTTTTTTGTAAAACCCTAGAATCGTTTTTTTCAGTTTGTTCGGTTTTTTTCACGGTTTAGTTATATTGCGGACGTTCGTCCGTACATTCGTTTTAACGAACGCTGTTCATCCGTTAGCCGCAGACAGTGAACGTTCGTTTGTTAGCCTGTTCGTCAATTTTTTTCTTTTTTCAGGGTTTTTCCGCGATTATTTCCGATCGTGATTTCTGCCCTAATCTTCGGTCTAGTATATCTTTTCGCTCGTTTATCTAAATCAGGTGAAACAAGCGCCTGGACCTTCGTCTCGAAGCCCTCTTTCTGTTTAACCAACTTGAACAAGATTTTGGTACTGTTAAATTTGACTTTAGTCCAAATTAGTAATCGGATCTTGTTTCTTTCCGCAGTTTGAGTTTCGTTGCTCCGTTTGATTTGATTCTTTTTGCAAACCGGAGTTCTTCAGTTGGACTTTCTGGGTAGATCTTCTTATTTGAGTTTTACCCGGGCATCTTTGCTTTATTGCTTATGTATGCTATTGTTTGTTTGCGATAGAATTCCCGGAGTGCGAAGCGTGCTACTACGAGTCACTACGTTTTGCGGATCGTCAGCAAGGCAAGTAACACATTGATCATACTCTTTCATACCTAGTTTTTATGCATTAGTTGAAATCCTCAAACACTGCATGATTAGGATGTGATTAACTTGTGGGTCTGGGAAGTAGTTGATGAGGTAGAACGTATTACCTATTTTATTATCAAACCCATGGGAGTTATTTCTATGTTGTGCTTATATTGCTATGCTATGCTAGTAGACGTGGATTGGGTTTGAGAGTATCCATGATAGATGTGAGTGTGTTTATTAATGGTTCAATTTTAAGGTGGGAACTTTAATACACATCTGGGTGGATTGTTGGTTTTGGTCACCTGGGGTTATACCAGTGTTGTCCTAGGAGATCCCGGGGTTATACCGTGTGATCCTCCAATGGTCCGCCACCCAGGCTCAAAGGGATCATAAGATTATTCATGCTAGAAACTTTTGTGTGCAGCCACAAGCTATTATGGGCTCTAGAATAGTTGAGTAGGTTGCATGACCTCTTCCAGTGGTAGGCTAGCAGATGCAGGGGATGTAGGTTGGTACTGTCTACCCGGGGTTAGAGTTAATGCTTTTGAAAGACTGTGTCTCGGTCATCCGTTTCTCAAACACCATGTAGTGCGATAAATCCAACGGAGGAGATCGAGTCTTGTGGGGAAAAGTGCTTAAACCTCTGCATAGTGTATAAACTAACCATGGTTAGCCGTGTCCCCGTTTATGGACAACTTGAGTATCTGGTACTTGAATTATTGATTTGATCTCATCACTCTAAATTAATTTGTTGGATTGATATTTACCTTTAATTGGGATTGAGATGGGGGTACCATTCTCACGGTTTCAACCACCATGATAGTTAAATAAATATATTCCTTTGTTGTAGGAAGAAATTGACTTTTCTCAAAACATTATAACCATAGACCCTCCACCAGCCAAATATGCATGTAGTGATAGCATTTATCTGTTCATTGCTCTACTATGTTATATTGCCAGCATATTCCATGTGCTGACTTGTTTTCGGAATCCAACATATCATGTTGCAGAGTTTTCAAACGAAGAGTAAGGTGCGCTAGGTTGTTTGTCATGCACTCAGCTATGCCGTTGGAGTTGATGGACTCACTTTATCTTCCAAGCCTTCCGCTGGTATCGTATTTAGATGGCCTTAAGCCATATTTATTGTAATAAGTTCTCTTTTGAGACATTCAATGTAATAAGTGTGTGATTGCTACTCTGTTATAAATCCTTCGAGTACTGTGTGTGTCAGCATTACCGATCCAGGGATGACACTGAACACAGAGACTTGACCGTCTGAGGTCGGTTCGCTACAATATGGTATCAAAGCACACGCTGAATGTAGCACACGACCACTAAGATGAGCCATAGGTGTCGGGGATATACCCCACGGTATGACCCGGCCGGAGTTGTAAACCGGCTGGGACTTGGTAAACCAGCGGATGTTAAACCAGTGGATGTTAAACCGGCGGACAGTTAAGGCAGACAGTTAAGACAGATGGCTATGACAGACGGTAAACCAACTGGTGGTAAACCGGCAAGAGTTAAGTCAGACCATGTTAAACCAGCATACAATGTTAAACCGGCAGACAATGTTAAACCGGAAGACAATGTTAAACCGGCAAACAGTGATAACTGGGTTGCCAGGGGTTATGAAGCCCAAGACATTATGAAGCCCAAGATGTTAAGAAGCCCATGAAGATAAGTCAGAATAGTTAAGTCTTAAGTCCGAGTTGGACTCTACATGTAACCCGCCTCTTCAACATATATAAGGAGGGGTAGGGCTCCCAAAGAGGGACAAGCTACAAGCAAGAAGAAACAATCTTAGGGATAGACACAAAGAGGAGAGCCGGTTTACGGCGACTCCCTCGTGATGATAATGAGAGCTAGCCTCAAACAGCATGTAGGCTTGTTACCGGATGATGTTTCTCGGGGCCCGAAGCTGTCTAAATCCCTATCTTGTGTTGCGTCTCTCGATTGCTCTCAACCCCTCTCAAGCTACCACATAGATGCGTTGGCCTCACGACTAAGTCCTCACGCTAGGACATCTGCCGTGACAAAACCATGACAGTTGGCGCCCACCGTGGGGCCTGCGCACAGTGGTGTCGAGTTCTTGGAGGGATCTTTTCTAGGGTTCGAGAAGTTTGCAATTTTTCAAGATAAAGAAGAGTCATCAACAGAGGAGTTATGTTGTTTCAATATTAAGCAGTTAGAGCAACAAAATACAAGATTGGTCCAAAGTCAAAAATAGTCAGGGTCTATTCGTAGCTACTGTCCGGCGGTTTGTCTGATCACTTTTGATCCGCCGAGATGAACTGAAGCTTTATCCAATCCGGCATGTTGCATTACTATTGTACCGTACCTATGAGTTTTCAGAGCATCCGAGGGTATCAACTGGTAGCTGCTGATCGCTTTCTGGGATAAAGATGACGAGGGTTGCGTACTGCGTGCTGCTGTGACCTCGTGATCCATTGAACCGGATCTATTTCCGCTACACCATTGTCAGAAGCTGGAACAGAGAAATTTTCCTATGGCAGCACCTCAGACGCCGCTGCCGCCGGGTTACTACGAACCCTATCTCCGTTTTGGGACAGGATGAAAAATTACGCGTAAAGCAGATTGCGTCCGAGCCGCTGATGTATGCAGGTTCGCTTCAAATCTCAAAGTTTGGGAAGCGAACAAACTGATTGAAGCTACTTACGTCCTCATGGGAAGACCCAAATCACCGCTTAAAGTCAAAGTACTAATTCAGCCAGTACGTCTCACGTGTTGGACAGAAGCCAAGGTGAAGATGAAGACAAGCCATCACATCAGATTGCAAGGGTATTAGATGCCAGTGCCAGCGCTCGGATTCTCAAGGGAAGATTACTATAAAACAAGAGAGAGAGAAATAGGCCATGACCTGGTCTGTTCAACTGGTTACGACCCGGAAAGGTGAGGCAGACGACTTGGCAAGGCGGACGACCCAGAAACAGACCCGGCGCTGAGTCACCCGAGCTGCCGTCGCCGGCCTCGGCCTCTGTTCTTCTCCAACCCGTCAGCTCAAGCTCCGCTGCCCTTCGGGTTGCTCATGCCAAACCGCTGCCGACCTCGCGCCAAGCTGGCCTCGCCTTGAACCGGCTCCGGCTGCCGCTAGCTCGTCCCTCCGCTTTGACATGCAGCTTCTGAGCTGCCCGCAGCACCGATCTGGCGTGGACTCATTCCAACCTGCCGCTGCACCCGTGCCTCGCGCCCACTTCTGAGCCGCCGCCGAACCGATGCCGGGCCACCCCGGACTCGTCTCTGTTGCCCTGAGACGCCCTGCTCCTCCGCTGTTGTAAATCGCCACTCCGCTTTACTCCGCCTCCGTTGGCTCCGAGCCACCTCCAGTCGCCATAGCTTGCCCGTTTTTCACCACCGAGCCTCTTCCATTGGCCAAGTTGCCCCTGCCCCGTCGCCGTGAACCGCCGACGCCCCTGCTTCTAAACCGCCCAAGCTCGCGACCCCGAGTCATCTCGCCTGTCTCCATGGTCGAACTGCCGGCGCCCCTGCCTCGTCATTCTAAACCGCCATCGCCTCGTCAAACCAGCCGCATCAGAATCGCCACCACAACCTCGTCTTCAAGTCACCGGGCTCCGCCTCTGCGGGACTCCCCCCGTGTGACCCGCCGTGGACGGCTGCTCATCAGCTCCAGGCCTTGTCCGCACCCTCGTCTCCACCGAACCGCCCCCGGGTCATCTCCACGATGCTCCCAGTCCCGGATCAAGCACTCGCTTCTGCGCGGTGTTCCCACGGCTGCGGTGTGCCCTGTACCAGGCCCTTCGCGCCTCCAAACCGCCTTCGCCGGGTTAAACTGCCATCTCGAACAGTCGCCATGGGTCTTCACCTCCGCTGCTTCGCCCTGTGAGCTGCCACCATCGAGGGCCGGCTTTTATCGCACCGCTTTCACCGGCTCACTTCCGCCGGGTTGCTGCGTCGCGCCCCTCACGCCGCGGCCCGCCTCTGAGTTGCTGTTTCTGCCGCCTCCCAGTGACCTGAGCTGCCGCAAACCGCCTTCGCCAAACCGGCGTCGCCTCCGTTCCGCCTTGCTAAGTTGCTGCTTCTCCAGTGAGTCGCGACTTGCTATTACCATGGCCTTGGCTGAGCCGGCTTGTTGTTTCGCTGAACCACAGTTGCCTAAACTACCGTGGTCCTCGCTTAAACCGCCATGGACCCCGCCTAAACCACCGCTGCCTTTGCTGGCTGTGTAATAAGCCACCGCGGGCAGGCCTCACGTCGCTTTGACCCGCGGCTGTAGGCATACCTCGAGACAGTTTTGTGTCGCCTAACTCGGTCCGGTTTGAGCCGCCACGAGCCACCCCTGTGTGTACATCTAGTCATTGCTGATGGCAGGTGCACGGTTGGATTGATGTGGTAGTGATTCTACAAGGCGTAAGGCCTTTCCGTTGATACATCAGCATGTTCTAAAACAAAATACAAAAGTCTAGCCTCTGGTGCTGAAGATTGGGAGAAAAAGGGGGTCAGATCGGTTCAACCCCTAAAATGCTGTCAGTTATCAAGATTCTGTTTGCACCTAGTGTGATCTGTCCTTGCAAGAGCAATAGTTTGCCATAAGCAAGACTTGCACGGGTTCAGGCTGTACGATCATCAGTCATAGGCGGGTCAGTTTTCAAGGCAAGACCCATGCACTTGTTGAAAAGATTCAACCTGAGTGGGTAGCAACATTACATGGACCAAGTACTAAATCAAGTCGGGAAGACCGAGTGATCAAGTGCTAGAATATGAAGGATAGCATGGACTTCAACATTTGATATTTCAGTCTTTCTACCCAGACATATATGAGGCAGTGCTACATCAGATCACAACATACATCTGCGTTGGGCTATGTTCAGACATTATTAAGTGTCAGCATCCGATAAAAAAATCAGGTGATATTCATTCAAGTTTATTTTATTTGATAGATATTGTTATTGTCAAAGAACAATTACGTTGGTTTGTATATTTTCATATGCAGGACCAATGTATATCAGCATATCAGGGTTACACTCGCCCATGCAAGTTGTCCAATGGACATGTGCAAACCGCCACCATGTGATCCGGTCTATATTATCAGCAGCTGTCTGCGCTGTCTGCATGAGATGTTTATTAAGTGCAAGTGAGCCGCTGCTCGGGTTCAACGCAACTACGCGCGATTGGACAATAAATCAGCTTTATCGGGGTGATCATCAACTCCGCGGCGGATAATTTCCGTCCTAACATATCAGGTGATATCCATCTAAGGACTATTTTATTAGCGCATAATATTTTTGTCAAGGAACAATTGCTTTGGCATGTGATATTTTTTGACACAGGACAATTGATCATTACAAATGAGGCGTTATATACGGGCACGGAGCACGCGCTAGCAACATTCTGCACTGGTGTTTCATCCGTGTCATGCCACCTGGTGAATGAACGTGAGCACGTCGTCATCCCTGTGGCCAGGTTTACATCAGCTTGCCGGGACCGTGCCCGCGATTAACTCGCCCGTCCGAGCCGGCTTATAACACCGCGGCCGACTCATCTGTCCGTGCCGCTTCTAATGCTGCGGTCGTCTTTGTTGTCCGTCTCTCACGGCCTGGTCTACATCAACATATCGGGCCGCACCTGTCTGCATGAGCTGTTTATTGCGTATGAACAAGTCACAACTTGGGTAGCCCGTTTTTCTTTTAGCAAATTGGAGGCAAGTTATCATCAGCCGCCGTCTGCACTAATGGTTCAATGGACATGCACACAAATCACTGCCACTACAGTTTGATCAACTTCAAATAGCCAGTTGGAAGGAACCATTGGCCGACTTGCTGACACGGCTCATACAGGATCATTTATAACCCGCCGCAGTCACCTCAGCCTTCTGTGGATTTACATCGCGTTATCAACACCAATGATATATACCTTCTACTATGGTCAAAGTACGGAGAATCTCAAGACAACTCCTTGAGTCATCTTAAGACTCGGGGGCTACGATGATATGAATCAACAAGTCTTGCCAGTTTCAGCAAATTCAAGTGTCCCAGGATGTTAAAGGAAAAGATAACCTGGTCCCGGAGGTTACGGTTATATTGATGAAAATTTAAAGGCCGTCAGAAATATTCCGGCTCACAATGATACTTCCGGTTTATAATCCGGTTCAAGGGAAATCTATTCTACCACAAAGCTCTAAAGCGCTCAAATCCGGTTTAAAAATGTCCAGTTTAAAAAGGAATTAACCTCTCGCAATTTCGAGTTGAAAGGCCGTCAGAAAATTTCTGGCTGAAAATGAAGATTCCGGTTTGCAATCCGGTTTAAGGGAAATTTGTTCTCCCACATAGCTTTGAAGCTCTCAATATCCGGTTCAGAATCCCGGTTCAAGAAGGATTTATCTCTTACAAAAAGTTAACGGGTGCCAAAGAGGACCTGCAACCATGATGCGCGGTTCAAACATGGGTATCCAGCCTTATTGGCTTATCATATTATTGATCACTTGGGGGCTTGGTCATGTCTGAACCATAGTCACACCTCTTGATCGGCTCAATGCCACAACATCACTTGGGGGCTTTGGTCGCGTCCAAATCATAGCAACACCTTTTGATAGGCATAAAGCCACAACATCACTTGGGGACTTGTGGTCACATCTGAACCATAGTCACGCCTCTTGATCGGCCTAGTGCCGCAGCATCACTTGGGGGCTTTGGTCGAACCCGAACCATCGCTACACCTCTTGATCGGCGTAATGCCAATGCATCATTTGGGGACCTGGCTGACTCGAACAATAGCTATGCCTTTTGGGGGCTTGGTCGTGTCCGACCATGGTAATGCCTCTTGATCGGCTCAAAGCCTCATTTGCAATGGTTTTATATTTGCCTTTGCTTGAATTTTGTTCTCTTTTAAACTATTTATTTTATTGTGTTTTCAAGCCGACATTATTAAACCGGTTCGACTGTCAATTACAAATTGATGAAACACGGTCAAATCATAATCCGGAGACTATCAGCCCAGTCTGGTTTCGACTATAAGTCACCAGTATATATTTGGATTGCGCTATTGGAATCATGCGCTCATAAATCATTGGATTGTATTATTCAAACCTTCAAATAGCCAACATGGCTGGATTTTATTATGGTTATCAATAACCAGTATTATGATGAAGGTTTTCAAAGTCGCTTTAGCACAATGGCTATTATATTATCAATGGATATGATTTATTTTACAATTGAAGGAATAGTCCCGAGTCGCTGCAGGCTCACGACCCGGCACTTGGGGGCTACATTATTCAACTGAAGATTATATCAAATATGCAAGTCTCATGTCGCTGCAAGCATGCACCATGACACTTGGGGGCTAATGCAAAGTCATTTTATTAGTATTATTGAAGACCCGACTCATCACATCATAATGAGCCGGCCCTTGGGGGCTACCAATTGCTCCTCTCAACAATTCAAGTCCCTGCTCATTATTTGCATAAATGCCCCGGCCCTTGGGGGCTACACTGGTTGAAGTTTTTATGAGCATAAGGCAATTTCAAGTCCCAGGTTGGTGCAAGCAAGACAACCCGGCACTTGGGGGCTACATAATATGGAGTATTCAGTTTTTACTAAGTGACTGGGATAAACAACATGGATTTCTTCAAGCCTGTGACATTCATATTGAAGCAAGTCTTAAAGCAGTTACTACGCTCCCTTCTTAAGACTCGGGGGCTACAAGTGATATGCATACAAAGGAGGTATATTTTCAAGCTTGATGTTTACAAACAGTTATGATCCGGTGCCATCAATATTTGTAAACCGGCAAAGTTCTACATTCTTAAACCGGCTGATGATCAGATGAGTATTTAAAGACCAATATTTTTGTTAAGCATTGGGAGCTGAGTCAAAGGAGTTATTCTTCACAATATTTCTGTGTGACAAACCAATGTCAGCAAATTGATTATGAAGCTGGCCTATTGACTCAGATTTTCTGGAAGGAAATGACAAGGATTTAAAGAGGATCAAGATCAGTTTAACATGGATAAATCCAAATTAAATTGGGGGCTAATGTCGGGGATATACCCTGCGGTATGACCCGGCCGGAGTTGTAAACCGGCTGGGACTTGGTAAACCGGCGGATGTTAAACCGGCGGACAGTTAAGGCAGACAGTTAAGACAGATGGCTATGACAGATGGTAAACCGGCTGGTGGTAAACCGGCAGGAGTTAAGTCAGACCATGTTAAACCGGCAGACAATGTTAAACTGGCAGACAATGTTAAACCGGCAGACAATGTTAAACCGGCAGACAATGTTAAACTGGCAGACAATGTTAAACCGGCAGACAATGTTAAACCGGCAAACAGTGATAACTGGGTTGGCAGGGGTTATGAAGCCTAAGACGTTATGAAGCCCAAGATGTTAAGAAGCCCATGAAGATAAGTCAGAATAGTAAAGTCTTAAGTCCGAGTTGGACTCTACATGTAACCCACCTCTTCAACATATATAAGGAGGGGTAGGGCTCCCCAAAGAGGGACAAGCTACAAGCAGGAAGAAACAATCTTAGGGCTAGACACAAAGAGGAGAGCCGGTTTACGGCGACTGCCTCGTGATGATAATGAGACCTAGCCTCAAACAACATGTAGGGTTGTTACCGGATGATGTTTCCCGGGGCCCGAAGCTGTCTAAACCCCTGTCTTGTGTTGCGTCTCTCGATTCCGCTCAACCCCTCTCAAGTTACCACATAGATGCGTTGGCCTCACAACTAAGTCCTCACGCTAGGACATCTGCCGTGACAAAACCATGACAATAGGTCACTCTTCTCTACTCATTTCTAAATCCTCTTCATTTCCTACTCTTTAGGATGGCGGACTCGAGGAACAAGTTTGCACAACCGGATGAAGACACGCCCTTTGGATGACACTTGAAGGAAGTCACTAGGTACCTGAACATCGGAATCCCAAGTTTCACTGGGACCTAAACCGCCACTTTACCAGAAGAGGAGCGTTGGATGATTCGAGTTCAAGTTCCGGGAAGGACATCCACGCCAGTTACCGAGCCCATAGAGTTTTCCTTTGATGCACCAACCTGGAGTCTAGGAAAGAGCATGGAAGCCCACATCGCCATGGGACGCATCGGCGAAGTGTACAAACAGGAGCTGAAGGACACTATCTACCAAATATGTGAGCGCTGAGATGAGCAATGGGAGATAGTCAGCACCAGGAGGGAAAGGTCCGTAGCAGCTTTCATCCAGGAGTTAAACTAGCACATTCGACGCCAGGAGAACCAAATGTGCGCAGGCATGATAGATTTGAAGAAGGCGATGACTAGGATCACAGAGCTAGAAGAGGAACTCAAGTCTACACGCGATGGATATGAGGTGGAAATGACGATACTTGTGGAGAAGAATGACGACCTAACAAGGAAGTTAGGAGTATTCATGGGAGACCCCGCGCCAGGAGGAGAAGACGACGAACCCAAGGAAATTCGTTCTGAAAATTACATCATCATCGACGACACCGACACCGACCCTAACGATAGTGATGATGATTATGAAGATGAAGCTGGAGCGGATATCATGGAATCTTCCACTGATCAAAATTTCTAGATGACCACCATATGATTAGTAGTATTCCCCCATGTATATAGTAGTAGTCCAAGCACTTTTGTAACAATAGTTCTAGACCGATTGTATGCCCTTGCTTGAATTGATTGGTGTGATATGATTGTGTTTGTCTCATATGCATATGGGTAGTGTTTTCTCCCTAGACCTCATTTCTATTCTAATCTCCCCCCTCTAAACCCGTCAGATGCCTCCGAGACGGGACACCAGATTTGGCTTCCCACCGGAGAACACCCAGTTGATCCAGCAGCGGAATGCCTTGACGCAAATACTAGTCCAGAACCAAGGCAACAACAACAACAACAACAACAACAATAACAACAACAACAACAACAACAACAACAACAACAACAACAACCCACCGCCACCACCTCCAGTTGACAACTTAGCCCGTTTTCTGAGGTTGCAGCCGCCGGTGTTTTCTTGTAGCACTGCACCAATAGTTGCTGATGACTGGTTACTCAAGATTGGAAGAGAATTGACCACCGCGGGTTGCACCGATGCTGAGAAGGTGCGTTTTGCCGCACACCAATTGGATGGACCAGCAGCATCATGGTGCGAGAATTACACAACCACTTTCCCTATAGCCAATATCACTTGGGATCAGTTTCAGCAAGCCTTCCGCACAACCCATGTCTCAACTGGAGCTATGAGCATGAAGAAGCGTGAGTTTCGCAACTTGCGCCAGGGAAATCGTACTGTGGCCCAGTACGTAGATGAGTTTAAGCTATCTCGTTATGCCCCTGATGATGTGGCCACAGATGCCACGAAGCAAGAGAAGTTTATGGAAGGGCTTAATGATGAGATGAGCATGCAGTTGATGGTGGCAACATTTAACAACTACCAGGAGTTGGTAGATAAGGCTCTTATGATTGAAGGGAAGCAGCAACAGATTGAGAGCCGCAAGAGGAAGTATGGACAAGGGAAATATAATTCAGGAGCATCACAGAAGCCTCGTTTCACCCTGAACTCGGGAGGATCGATTGACCCATAACCATGGAGGCCACACTCACAATGGAAGTAGTTCGCATAACCATAGTGGCCCCAAGAATGGAAATGGGAATGGAGCAAGCAGTAATCAGAACCGCTCTAACCCAGCCACACACTACTAGGGAAAACCTTATACACAGAATCTTAGCAGCAGCGCGGTCTAAAAATAGACGCTACTGCTAATTAGCAGCAACGAGCTTTAGAAAAGAGCGCTGCTAATGACTGAGTAGCAGTAGCACTCTAGGTGAAAAGAGCGCTACTGCTATAATTTCCACGGTGTTGCCTCCAGGCTAGATATAGTAGTAGCGCCCTTCCCGTGGACGCGCTACTGCTAAAGAACTTAGTAGTAGCGGTTTTACTCAAAACTCACTGCTGGTAAGTATGACTGCAACTAATTAAGTTTAGTCCCATACTGCTAAGCGAACAAGGTGTTTACCACCTTAAATATGTTGCTTCTCAACCTATCTCGAGCACTTGGTCTTCATTGAACTATATGTGTATGATTTGTGGTTGCAATATGAATCCTCGCCTGTACCTATATAGGTACAGTGAGGATTCATGTTGACTATTTAGATTATACACAAAAAGATCAATGATGACCAATATATATTTTTGATGTTTTTACTAAACAAAAGAAATAACTGCTTCCATTAGCAGTAGCGGTTTTTCCCAAAACGCGCATGTAGATAAGTTAGCTATAGCGCGTTTTCTGTACGGGCGCTACTACTAGTTCGAGTGAACCACCTCCCGCATCAAAATTTCGCTAAGTCCTCCTTTCCCCCCCACCGGCCTGTTCCCCTACTCCCTGTTGCCGCCGCCCGAGCCCGAGCGCGCCTGCGCCCTCACTGCCGCCGCCGCCGCCCTCCCTCAACCTCACCACCGCCGCTCTCGACCACACTGTCGCTGCCCTCGACCTCACCTCCGCCGCTCTCGACCGAGCCCGCCGAGCCCGCCGCCCAGGACCGCCGCCCTCCCGATCCCGAGCCCGCCCTCGCCGCCCCTCCGTCGCCGAGCACCTCCCCGCCACAGTCTCTCCCTCTGTAAGCCCCCCACCCCTCCCCAACCCCCTCTCTCTTTGCTTAGTTAGTAGATGATTTTAGTAGTAGTAGATGTTAATTTAGGGTTCATAGATAATGATTTTTAGAAGTAGTGGATATTAATTACTAGTAGTGATGGTAAACTAGTTGTTTAATTAGCAGTAGTACATGTTAATTAGTAGTAGATGTAGTAGTTAGATGTTAATTAGTAGTAGTAGATGTGCTAGTTTCTTTATATTTATATTAAGTTTATATTTAGTAAGAACTAGTTGAATTAATAGAACTAGTTTAGTTTTAGTTGAACTAGTTAAGTTTTATTTGAACTAGTATAGTAAGTAAATTAATAACTAGTTGAACTACCTAATTTTTAGAAAGAACTACTTTTTTCTTTTTATACTAAGTTTATATTTAGTAAGAACTAGTTGAATTAATAGAACTAGTTGAACATGCCATATTTGGTGTTATTTTTTAGTTTAAGCAATTATTTAATGTTTTGGTTACACCTCCGAGTGGCCTATGTTTTGCCAGAGTGTTGATTAATTTCCGTTCCGGCAAATTCCAGGCGCTCGATATGTCCTTTTTTAGCAAAGGTCATGCCGGATTTTTCTGTGAATTCTGGGATGACTTGTGCTAGAATATGTGGGAAATATCGAGTGGCCTAGATTTTCTTTGAAAAATAATGATCTAATTTAGGTTTTTTAGTACATGTATTTAATTGTACAAGTTTAATCTTTGAATTATGAACGTAGGAAATGTCGTACTCGGACGACGACAGTCTCCCGGGGGAGTGCAGCTGGTGCCACGACGATCGAGGTATGTGCGACAGGTTCGTTGAGCTGGACGAAGATCGGCGCTTCAGCATTAAGCTCGAGGAGACCTTCGATGTTGAAACGGTACGCAACAACGACAAGTGTTTTTTCGTAATTAAGCATGACTTCAACTATTTCAACGTCTAATTTTCATCTTTTATAATTCGACTAGCTTATCCCATGCCATGCAAGACGCTATGTCTTGGAGAGGATGGGTTTTGAAGACCATGAAAATTTTCAAACAAAGAAAATACACCTAAGGACCCATCATGATATCGATTTTGAAGTAAATCTGTATAATTCTCAGATTGTCACCCATTTTGGTTGTCAAAATTGGGAAGCACTTTGCAAAATGTATGGTTTTTATGAGGGTATGATTGTCACCATGGATCTTGGTCATCCTGACATCGAGCAAGACAATATGGACATTTGGGTCCTTGTTGATACGCCTCCAGTTCTACCGCTATGTGAGTTTCTCAAACATAGTTAATTATTAACTAATTTATATTGTTCATTTCAAAATAGTTGACAGCTTATTTCCATTGACAGCTTATTTTGAAGTATCAAAGAATGTGCAGAAGATGGTAGATAGAACTTACTACACCAATGGCTCTAAGTTAACTTACAAGGAGAAAAATCATCTGGTTAGATTTTGTAATGATCTTGAGAATTACAATATCTACAATCAAACTCCTCAACATTATGGTCAATACGTGCCACTAGTGCACATGTTGACATTTGGGTCCTTGTTGATACGCTTCCGATTGTACCGCAATGTGAGTTTCTCAAACATAGTTATTAACTAATTTATATTGTTTATTTCAAAATAGTTGACAGCTTATGTTGAATCTTCAAAGAATGTGCAGAAGATGGTAGACAAAACCCACTACACTGATGGCTCCAAATTAACTTATAAGGAGAAAAATCATCTGATTGCTTATTGTACTTTTTTTGAGAATTACAATACCTATTATCGAACTCCTCCAAATTATGGTGAATACGTGCCACTAGTGCATGTGTTGAACCACGATAACTTCTATGGAGATACCCTGGTAAGATACTTTACTATTACGACATCCGTGCATCTTTTGCATACTTCTAAAACTAGTACATCATTGCTAACTATGAATTTATTACTATGTTTTTCAACAGAAAATCCCGATGGATTGTGTGCCTCATCTGATGTATTACAATGGTCGCCTTGAAGTTCTGAACCTACAGCTAGGTCATCCTACGGATCTCACCTGTGCATATCGAATTTCTGAAACCGGTGAACACATGCTAATCAAAGAGTGGAAAAATGTTTGGACATTCGTAAGCAGGTTCTTGGAAGCAACATTAAGCGAAAGGAAAGAATTGGAGACAGGATAATCTGCATTCTCCATAATGGAGAGCGAGGGGCTATCTTGTTTTTTGCTATTTTACCTTAGAGAATATAGTAGGTCCTAAGAGAATGTAGTAGGTCCTATGAGGTACATATGTTTATTATGTGATACAATGTGTTAGAGTTGAAGATGTCAGGAGTACTTGTGATTACGACTAGTGACCGATGATATGATGGTGATGATGATAAGTTGTTAATGATATGATGATGATGATATGTATTATATCATTGGGTGAAAGAACCGCGGATTAGTTTCAAGTGGATGTCCGTCCACTTGAAACTAGTTGAAAGTCCAACTATCCCTAGGTGGTTTTGGTAATTCATAACAACATATAGCTCATTGAGCTAATGCTATTCCAAGATGATTATTTCAGGAAAGCTCAATGATTGGCATGGCATGGATATGAAAGTGGAACCCTCAAAATGCTAAGGACAAAGGATTGGCTCAAGCTCAATAGCTCAAGACTCTTCATTTTATATTTTAGTGATCCAAGATCACATTGAGTCTTTAGGAAAAGCCAATACTATTAAGGAGGGATGAGGTGTTGCTTAATGAGCCTCTTGCTTCATGTGCTTAGTGATATGCTCCAAAACCCTCAACCACTTTCCCATATCCACATATGACCTAAACCCTAAGCCAAACTCGGTCCTACCGATTCTTCCTATCCGGCGCCACCGAGTTTCACTTGTCATTAGCCACTGCCAAACCCTAGCAATTCGGTCCTACCGATAGGGATCTCGGTCTCACCGAGATGTGGTTGCAAGCTCTCTGTTTCCCTTCCGTAACTTTTCGGTCCCACCGAAAGAGCGAATCGGTCCCACCGAGATTGCAATGTAAACTTAGTGTTTCCCCTTTGTAACTTTTCGGTCTCACCGAGTTCCACTCGGTCTCACCGAAAGAGCAAATCGGTCCCACCGAGTTTGCCTGACCAACTCTCTGGTTAGCTAATTACCAAATTCGGTCTCACCGAGATTACGTTATGCCCAAACCCTAACCATATCGGTCCTACAGAGTTGCATGTCAGTCCCACCGAAAATCACTAACGGTCACTAGGTTTACATTTTCGGTCCGACCGAGCTTATTGATCCGGTCCCACCGAGATTGGAAAACTATGTAACGGTTGGATTTTGTGTGGAGGCTATATATACCCCTCCACCTCCTTCTCATTCAATGAGAGAGCCATCAGAACACACACACCATTCCAACTCATATGTTCTGAGAGAGAACCACCTACTCATGTGTTGAGACCAAGACATTCCATTCCTACCATATGAATCCTGATCTCTAGCCTTCCCAAGTTGCTTTCCACTCAAACCCTCTTTCCACCAAATCCAAATCCTATGAGAGAGAGTTGAGTGTTGGGGAGACTATCATTTGAAGCACAAGAGCAAGGAGTTCATTACCTACACACCATTTGTTACTTCTTGGAGAGTGGTGTCTCCTAGATTGGCTAGGTGTCACTTGGGAGCCTCCGACAAGATTGTGGAGTTGAACCAAGGAGTTTGTAAGGGCAAGGAGATCGCCTACTTCGTGAAGATCTACCGCTAGTGAGGCAAGTCCTGTGTGGGCGATGGCCATGGTGGGATAGACAAGGTTGCTTCTTCGTGGACCCTTTGTGGGTGGTTGCTTCTTCGTGGACCCTTCGTGGGTGGAGCCCTGTGTGGACTCGCGCAACCGTTACCCTTGGGTGGAGCCCTGTGTGGACTCGCGCAACCGTTACCCTTCGTGGGTTGAAGTCTCCATCAACGTGGATGTAGGATAGCACCACCTATCCGAACCACGGGAAAAACATCCGTGTCTCCAATAGCGTTTGAATTCTCCAAACCCTTCCCTTTACATTCTCGCAAGTTGCATGCTTTACTTTCCGCTGCCTATATACTCTTTGCATGCTTGCTTGAATTATGTGATGATTGCTTGACTTGTCCTAAATTAGCTAAAATCTGCCAAGAACTAAAATTGGGAAAAGGTTAAGTTTTTATTTGGTCAAGTAGTCTAATCACCCCCCCTCTAGACATACTTTCGATCCTACAAGTGGTATCAGAGCTTTGGTCTCCATTTGCTTGATCTCCATAGCTTTTGGTGGTCATAGCCTTGGTTTCACAACCTAGGAGAGTATGGCGTCTAGCGAGGGAAATTATCACCGTAGAGGTCCTTACTTTGATGGTACTAATTTTGCTAGTTGGAAGCATAAAATGAAAATGCATATTCTTGGACATAACCCCTCCGTTTGGGCTATTGTGTGTGTTGGTTTGCAAGGTGACTTCTTTGACGGGAGAGAACCAAACCGTGAAGCTACCGCGGATGAGTTGAAGATGTTGCAATACAATGCTCAAGCTTGTAATATTCTCTTCAACGGATTGTGCCCCGAAGAATTCAACAAAATCAGCCGCCTTGAGAATGCAAAGGAAATTTGGGACACTTTGATTGATATGCACGAAGGTACCGACTCCGTCAAGGAATCCAAGTTGGATGTACTTCAAAGCCAACTTGACAAGTTCAAGATGAAGGATGGTGAAGGTGTCGCTGAAATGTACTCTAGGCTTGCTCTCATCACAAATGAGATTGCCGGCTTAGGAAGTGAAGAGATGACCGATAGATTCATCATCAAGAAGATTCTAAGAGCCTTGGATGGAAAATATGATACCGTGTGCACATTGATCCAAATGATGCCCAATTACAAAGATCTCAAGCCAACGGAGGTGATTGGAAGAATTGTTGCTCATGAGATGTCACTTAAGGATAAAGAGGAACTTCACAACAAATCAAGTGGTGCCTATAAAGCCTCATGTGAAGCCCCTACATCATCGAGTGAGAAACAAGACTTCAATGAAGAATTGAGCTTAATGGTGAGGAACTTCAACAAGTTCTACAAGAGTAGAAGCAAAGATAGAAGCTCCAAGTCAAGGTCCTACAATGACAAAAGATCTTCTAGTCGAGAGCGAAACTGTTACAATTGTGGAAGACCCGGACACTATTCCAATGAGTGTACGGCTCCCTACAAGAGAAGAGAAGATTCTCCAAAAAGAAGAAGCAAAGGAATCACCACCAAGAGAGAGAAGGAGTAGAGATGATCATTATGAACGAAGATACTCACGGAGAAGCAAGGATTCGGAAAGGAAGGAAAAATCATCAAGGAGCTACACAAGACGAAGACATCAAGCTCATGTTGGTGAATGGGTATCCGGCTCCGACTCCGACAGCCACTCCGAGAGAAGTTATCACTCCGACTCCGAAGATACTCAAGATGAAGGTGTTGCCGGTCTAGCACTTGTGTCAACCAACTCCTACGACATATTTGACTCACCAAATGAAGGAATTGGAAGATGCTTCATGGCCAAAGGTCCTAAGGTAACACACCCCGAGTATGTTGATTTCAATAGTGATGAAGATGACTTGTTAGGTGATGATTTGCTTGTTGACAACTCTAGTGATGAATACTATGATGAAATGTCAATTAAACATGCTAATCAAGATAAAACGAATGACAATGATAAGGAGAAGATTGAGGCTCTAACTAAAGAACTAAAAACTCTTAAGTTAGCTCATGACACTATCTTCGAAGATCATCGAGAACTTTTAAGAGCTCATGAGAAATTACGCTTTGAAAAGCTCAATCTTGAGCAAGAGCATGAGTTCTTAAAAGCAATCAATGATGATCTCCGCAAGAAAAGTTCTTCTTACATTGCCAAGCGTTTACTCTTATCCACTTACATGCCTCAAGTCAAGTCTAACAAGAAAGATTCTTCCTCTAGTAGTAACAATGATCATGCTAAATCCAATATTGTTTCTTCTAGTAGTTCTCTTGATTCCACTAATGATTCTCTTAGCCAAGTTACACTTGAGCAAGAAAATAGCTTATTGAAGGGAATTATAGAGAAAGGAGTGTACAAAAGCCTTGCCGGGAGTAAGCAATTCGAGGAAATTGTGCGCAAGCAAGGAATGCACCGGAAGAATCAAGGTGTTGGTTTTGAACGAAAGTTCAATGCCAATGGAGTTGAGTGGGAAGAAGATCAATACCCCAAGACAAAGTTTGTCCCTCAACAAGAGAAGTATACTTCTTTCAAGGGGACACAAGCTCAAGATGATCTTCCACCACAAGACTACAAGCAAAAAGGCAAGGACAAGCTTCAAGAGGAAATTGATGCATTTGAAGAAGCTCCGAAGACCTTAGTCAAGTGGATTCCCAAGACTACTTCAAGCTCCACTTCATCAAGTACGACTACAACTCCAAGGATTCCCATCAAGATGATGTGGATCCAAAAGAAGAAGAACTAGAGAGTTCTTGAGGGTGACTCCGCCAACATACTTCACTCTTATCATTTTGGCAAGAACAAGTGCAATCAACTTCCACATCTTGCACTAGTTCAAGGAGTCACAAACCCTCTTGTTGGTAAGACAAGGGACAAGGTAACCTAAAAGTTTTCATGGACATCATCTTTTGTGTGCATCACTCTATGTCTATGGATATCCTTGTTTGTTCCTTGTGGGACTAACCCATGTAGGTATTGAAAGTGCAATTCACTCAAATGGATAGCTCCAAGAGATCTACATCAACATTGAGCATCCACATCTTCAATATCTACATGAAGTCATCATCGACAAAACCCAAGGTTAGTTCATCCCTCTTAGGGGGGATATCACATCTAGGGGGAGCTTTACTCTAAGACTTGAGCTAAAGCAACTCTAAAGATGTGAACACAACAATGCTTTATGTAAAAGTGGTAACCCCACTTGAGCTTAAACGATGAGTATGACCTATGATCAAGTGTTCTCACTTGACTCCTAAGTCAATATACTCATATATAGATGACCTAGTCATCGCAAATTGCTTGATAGATGCTAGAATTGGTTGTGCATGCCTTGCCACATATTTCATTTGCCATCTTATTGTGTGAGCATGCTGGCTGCATATTTTACTCATTCGAGGACATCCACTTGTTGTTTTGATTGTTCGGTTTTATTTCTTTTGCCAAGTGGATGGACAAGAATGCCTAAGAACCTCCTCTAGCTATCTATGCTTTTCTCGTCTCAAACTCTATTCATGCTGCATCACAAAATTTGATCAAGTCAGATTCGAACCACTCTGTGTGAGGAGCGCTCGGAGTCCCCGATTCGTCATAGACTTAAACTTCCAAAACCTCTTTATGATTCTCGGTCTGACCGATACTCCACTTTCGGTCCTACCGAGATCATTAAGTTGATCTAGGTTTTCGATCTCGGTGCAACCGATTTGAACTTTTCGGTCACACCGAGTTTCAGTAACTGCACGCAGTTATGAATCTCGGTGCCACCGAGTCGTTCCACTCGGTCACACCGACAGGGTCGGGCTATATATAGTCACGGGCAAAATTTGGAAATTTCTCCGAACCCCTTCGCCCGCGCGATAGCCTGCTCTGCCCTCGAGGTCTCCGGATCGTCTTCTCGCCGCCAGCAGCCTCCAGTCGCTGGTATCCGTCGCCGTCAACGGGAATTCTGCCCCGCCGTTGCCGCCGTAGCAAGTCCCCGCCGAACTAGGGTATGGACTTGATCTTTGTGCTATTCCTCAATCTGATTCCTAGCACATTGTGATCATATTGATTCTTGCCACGTTTGAGAAACTTCTATCCAGTCAAAACGCCCGTAGATTAGGTTTGATTCGAAAATTCTAGGTTTAGGTTTCCGCCGAAACCATCTCGGACCCACCGAGTTGAAAAACTCGGTCCCACCGATTTGGCTTATGCCATTGCACAAGTGAGACTCGGTCTGACCGAGAATTACTTATCGGTGTGACCGATTTTTGAAATCAGTGAAACCCTAGCAGTCTCGGTGCCACCGAACTGTGACTCGGTCCTACCGAGTTCACTAGTTTAGGTTCCAAAACTGCTTCAGTATCATCGAGTTTGAAAATCGGTAGATCCGAGATGATTTCAGTGGGAAACTAAAACTAAGTTTTTGGATCATTCTTTTTGCAAAAATCTCTGCATTTTGTGATGCTCATCCTTCTATCTCATCTATAATCTATTCACAGGGTCAGCAGTCAGTTTGCAGCATGTCTGATCAAAGTGATAGCCAAAATATGTCAGAGCAGCAAGTGGTGATGAGTGAGGGCACTAGTCCCTCCAGTTCATTCTGATGAAGGCAGCAGGAGCACTCCTAGCAATTTGCCAAAGGCTGCCACGAGACAAAGGAAGAAGAAACTTCAGACTCTGAAGATGAGGACTATGTGGCAGAGGAAGAGGCCACTTCCAAGAGAATTGAGCCAGCTCAAGGCACTAAGCCAGGTCTGAAAATCAAAAGGCCAGCAGGCAGGCAGCCCATGTCAAAGGCTAGAGCCTCAACTGAGAAGCCCACTCCCCAAGAGCCAGTTGCAGCTGAGGGCAAGAAAAGAAAGGAAAGGGTGAAGAAGACTGTGGCTAGAGTGCTTGGAAAAGCTTCCATCATGGAAGAGGAAGAGGAAGAAGAGGTAGCTGCACCAGCGCCCAAGGCACCCAAGCTAATGGGTGATGCCATAAGGTCAGGGGCTACTGCATCTAAGCCCAAAGCTGCCTCCAAGCCAAAACCAAAGAGGAATACAAGGAGCATTCCTGCAGCTGAAAAGAACAAGGCCCCAGTGCCTGAGACTGTTGCTGAAGAAGAGGAAGAAAATGTCCTAAGGAAGCTAAAGCCCAAGATCCCAGACCACAACGATGCTCATCCTGTGGCTGAGGACATGAAGCTCAGGAGAGATTCAGGGCCGAGGAAATGGAGAGAAGCAGACCCGTATGCTTCAAGGAGAAGGACTGCCGTGGACTACAGGTTTCACACCAAGGAGCAGCAGGATTTCTATGAGACTGTGCTGTTAGATAAGAAGCCCATTGTCTGTGATATGCGTTGGGTTGATTGGACATACATCAAGGACAATGAGGAGCACTATCCTGGAGTGCAAGACAGCTTCATAGCTTGTGGAGTAGCTGACTTTGTTGGGCAGAAGCTCACAAAGTGGAACGAGGAACTCATCATGCAATTCTACTCCATAGCCCACTTTTATCCAGATGGGAGGATCACATGGATGTCTGAGGGTACAAGGTACCAATCTACAGTGGCTGAGTGGGCACAGATCATTAATGCCCCAGAGGAGCAAGATGAAGACTTGGATATCTATGCCAAGAAGAAGATGGACCACAACTCCATGTCCAGTATGTACAAGGAAATTCCCAATGAAGCTCTTGACACCTTCAAGTTTGGCTCTGTGCATTACCTTCTGTCAGGACAGCCGACGATCAATTGGATACTAAGGCACACCTTACTGCCTAAGTCTGGAGATCACAAGATGATCAGAGGCCATGCTATCAACTTGCTACATGTGTTTGATGTGCCTCAGAAGTTCAAGGTGATGAGCCTCATAGTGGAAACAATTAAGACGATTGCAGCAGACCAGAAGAGGAGCTGCGGATATGCCCCTCAGATTCAGGAGCTCATCAACTCCAAGATGGGCACGGGCATATATTTATTGGACAAGGAACACTTGCCCATCCGTCCAGATTTCGAGGACAATGAAGTTGTCATGACTGAGAACGAGCCATCATCTGCCCAAGCATTTGCAAAGAAGGAGAAGGCGAGGAAGGAGAAAGCTGCCAAGATGCCTACCCAAGAGGAGGCATCTGAATACTTCTTGAAGACCAAACAAGAGCAGCTTGGTTACTTGATTGCATCCACGCTGAGGATTGAGCAAAGTCTGGCCACTCTCACTCAGAATCAGCAGAGCCTAGAGAGAATCATGGAACAGAAGTTCTATGACTTGGATGTCAAGGTAACAGAAGTTCAGTCTGCAGTGGAGCAGCTCCAGGAGGACATGCAGGAGAGGAGAGGCAGGACTACCACTCATACCTTTGCCAGAGTGCCATGAGGCCCGAGGTCATCTGCCGTGCCAGTTGCTGACACCAGAGCCACCACTTCAGCACCAGCTACAGCCTCAATTCCACCAGCTCCAGCATCTACTTCAGCTCCAACTCCAGCGACTACTTCAGCATCTACCGAAGCCTTCGTCCTTGGAGTGATCCGGACTCCACCACCACCAGAAGATCAAGCCTGAGCGTCGATCTAGTGCTATGCATTTTCTAGGAACTTTTTGGTAACTTGTTGCCAAAGGGAGAGAAGATGCATAGATCATAGGCTTTGAGAGAGAGAGTGTTGCTTTTCTCTCTTGCTTTATTTGGTGGTTTTTCGAACTTGTTTGCTTTTGAGTGCTTGAGATACTACGTCATTATTTGTGAGACATTGATGATCATGTGTTTGATCATAAGCTACACTTAATGCTTGCTTAATGCTATTATCTTATCTATCTTGTGTGATCATTCACTTTTCTTGGTGATGAGTGCATGTATTTCATTCTTATCATTTTAAGCGCTCCACCAAGATGTATGTGACATGGAAGAGTAACCCATGACTCTAACTCTTTGTGCATTTGCAGTCCAAAGCAAATTTTAAATATGCACAAATTTAGGGGGAGCTCTTACTTATCACATACTTCTCAAAGCGACGATATATTTCATGCTTATTATCATTTGTCGAAGCTTTGATCTATATGTTGTCATCAATTACCAAAAAGGGGGAGATTGAAAGTGCAACTATCCCTAGGTGGTTTTGGTAATTCATAACAACATATAGCTCATTGAGCTAATGCTATTCCAAGATGATTATTTCAGGAAAGCTCAATGATTGGCATGGCATGGATGTGAAAGTGGAACCCTCAAAATGCTAAGGACAAAGGATTGGCTCAAGCTCAATAGCTCAAGACTCTTCATTTTATATTTTAGTGATCCAAGATCACATTGAGTCTTTAGGAAAAGCCAATACTATTAAGGAGGGATGAGGTGTTGCTTAATGAGCCTCTTGCTTCATGTGCTTAGTGATATGCTCCAAAACCCTCAACTACTTTCCCATATCCACATATGACCTAAACCCTAAGCCAAACTCGGTCCTACCGATTCTTCCTATCCGGCGCCACCGAGTTTCACTTGTCATTAGCCACTGCCAAACCGTAGCAATTTGGTCCTACCGATAGGGATCTCGGTCTCACCGAGATGGGGTTGCAAACTCTCTGTTTCCCTTTCGTAACTTTTCGGTCCCACCGAAAGAACGAATCGGTCCCACCGAGATTGCAATGTAAACTCAGTGTTTCCCCTTTGTAACTTTTCGGTCTCACCGAGTTCCACTCGGTCTCACCGAAAGAGCAAATCGGTCCCACCGAGTTTGCCTGACCAACTCTCTGGTTAGCTAATTACCAAATTCGGTCTCACCAAGTTTGTGTAATCGGTCTTACCGAGATTACGTTATGCCCAAACCCTAACCATATTGGTCCTACCGAGTTGCATGTCAGTCCCACCGAAAATCACTAACGGTCACTAGGTTTACATTTTCGGTCCGACCGAGCTTATTGATTCGGTCCCACCGAGATTGGAAAACTGTGTAACGGTTGGATTTTGTGTGGAGGCTATATATACCCCTCCACCTCCTTCTCATTCAATGAGAGAGCCATCAGAACACACACACCATTCCAACTCATATGTTCTAAGAGAGAACCACCTACTCATGTGTTGAGACCAAGACATTCCATTCCTACCATATGAATCTTGATCTCTAGCCTTCCCAAGTTGCTTTCCACTCAAACCCTCTTTCCACCAAATCCAAATCCTATGAGAGAGAGTTGAGTGTTGGGGAGACTATCATTTGAAGCACAAGAGCAAGGAGTTCATTACCTACACACCATTTGTTACTTCTTGGAGAGTGGTGTCTCCTAGATTGGCTAGGTGTCACTTGGGAGCCTCCGACAAGATTGTGGAGTTGAACCAAGGAGTTTGTAAGGGCAAGGAGATCGCCTACTTCGTGAAGATCTACCGCTAGTGAGGCAAGTCCTGTGTGAGCGATGGCCATGGTGGGATAGACAAGGTTGCTTCTTCGTGGACCCTTTGTGGGTGGTTGCTTCTTCGTGGACCCTTCGTGGGTGGAGCCCTGTGTGGACTCGCGCAACCGTTACCCTTGGGTGGAGCCCTGTGTGGACTCGCGCAACCGTTACCCTTCGTGGGTTGAAGTCTCCATCAACGTGGATGTAGGATAGCACCACCTATCCGAACCACGGGAAAAACATCCATGTCTCCAATAGCGTTTGAATTTTCCAAACCCTTCCCTTTACATTCTCGCAAGTTGCATGCTTTACTTTCCGCTGCCTATATACTCTTTGCATGCTTGCTTGAATTATGTGATGATTGCTTGACTTGTCCTAAATTAGCTAAAATCTGCCAAGAACTAAAATTGGGAAAAGGTTAAGTTTTTATTTGGTCAAGTAGTCTAATCACCCCCCCTCTAGACATACTTTCGATCCTACACTAGGCCACACGGTTCTTTCACCCCGTGATGTAATAACTCATTATGATGTAAAAACAATTTGTAAATTCCTGTTGTATGAAAATTTGTGTAAAGGTGTACGAATACAAAATGAAATAAAAAAGAAATAAAATACGAAATAATAGTAGCAGCACGGGCAGAGAGAAGCGCTACTACTAATTACCAGCAGTGCTCCTCCTGGAACTCGCTGCTACTAAGTCGATTTAGCCGTAGCGTGGGTGGAGGCACGCTACTGCTATTCGTTAGCTGTGGCGCCTTATCAGTAGCGCACCACCCCGCGCTACTGATAGGTCTAAAACCCGCGCTGCTGCTAGCCTTTTCCCTAGTAGTGACACCCGCCAAGAAGGACCAAAGTCACATTACTTGTTTCAAGTGCGGGAAGACTGGGCACTGTCAGGACCCCGATTCCAAGTCACATCGACCTAGCCGGTAACACCTCATATCATATTGCGGCCTCACGCATGGTATCCCCACGGGTGTCGCCTTACCATGGCCCGGGACCGTTTGCGCCTTTTGGCTCACGTATATGATAGTGTCGCTAGCATCCATATGACAGCGAACCCGGGCCGACATGGCTAGTCGTGAACCCAAAGCGGCACAGACCTGTGGAGACAGGCATACGTGAATCATATCGAGCATGTCGGTCATCAGCGTGTGAATCCGGTCTGTAGCACTGGGCTAACAGGACTCCGGGGAACCCGGGCTATAGCAGGCTAGGTAGGACTCCGGAAGTCACCGCGTGACATTTCCCCGAAGGGACAAACATAGGAACAAAGTGAAACACATGCCGACCAGTCAAGTGTCCTGAGAAGTAGTGCTGGGCTAGCAGGACTCCGGTGAACCGGGCTGTAGCGGACTACTATGGCTCGAGGAGCACTAGACTACATTTCCCCATAAGAAAGGCTGCCAAGGATAAACAACTAGATTGTCGGATCCCACACATACCAAGCATTTGAATCATACACACAATATGCTCGATATGTGCAAATACAACATGGCATCACAACAAAACTCTACAACTCAAGTACTTTATTTAAAGGCTCCAAAGAGCCATACATAACATGTTCATACAGGTAGGGGTCACATGACCCGACAGTCAAGTCATACAAGCATACAAGCACATGCGGAAGCAAATAGTCTGAGTACAAACATTAGAAACACTACTAGAAAAAGGGCTATAGATGGAATTGACACTAATGGCGCACCAGACATGTGGTGCGCCATTACTATATACTAATGGCGCACCATGTGTTGGTTATATTTTTTCAAAACTACTAATGGCGCACCGTGGGAGTGGTGCGCCATTACTAGTTGAACTAGTAATGGCGCACCACTCCCACGGTGCGCCATTAGTAGTTTTGAAAAAATTTAAATTTTTTTTACTAATGGCGCACCGTGGGAGTGGTGCGCCATTACTAGTTGAACTAGTAATGGCGCACCACTCCCATGGTGCGCCATTAGTAACTTGGCCACCACTTCCACCGAATGCACCCCCCCCGTGGACCGCCTTTTCAGTTTAAAAAAAATTAAAAAAATGATGGAAATGTCAAAAAAATAAAAGAAAAAAAGTTTCCCATGTGATATGTGGTCTAGTTGTTGTGAAAATTTACAAATATGAATTTCGACTTTATTTGCGAAATCTCTCGAGAATTTGTAAAATGGGCATAACTTTTGCGTACGAACTCGGATAAAAAGTTCTTTTATATGAAAAATCATCTACTCGAAAAGTTACATCCGAATTTAACAGCGCTAAACATTTTCAAAATCCTCAAAAACCTAACAGAAAAAAAGATACGGGGATTTTAAGATCTGGAGAGGCAAAAAAATTCAAAAAAAATTCAAACTTACTAATGGTGCACCTACCCATGGTGCGCTATTACTATCTTCCCGCCTTCAAAATTCAATAAGTCAAAAAAATAAAAATAAAATACTAATGGCGCACCTGCCCATGGTGCGCCATTAGTATCTTCCCGCCTTCAAAATTCAAAATAAATCAAAAAAATAAAAAAAAGTTAGTAATGGCGCACCTGCCCGTGGTGCGCCATTACTATGTCGTATATATGGCTGAGCGTGGTCCTCTCCTCCTTACCTCTTCATTCTTATCCTCCACTCCACCTCTCCTCCACTCCATATCCTCCTCTCATCCACTCCATCTTCCCTTCTCTCCTCCACCATACTACCCTCCTCCTCTCCGGCGGCCTCCTCCTCCTCCTCTCCGGCAACCTCCTCCTCCTCCTCCCTCCTCTCCTCCCCTCCCCTCCCCTCACGGTTTCTCCTCCCTCCTCTCCGGTGAGCTCCTTCTCCCTCCTCTCCAGTGAACTCCTCCTCCTCCTCTCCGGCGATGTAGGCGAGCGCCTCTCCGGTGACCTCCTCCTCCTCCTCTCTGGCGAACTCCTCTCCGGCAAAAGAACACGGCAAAAGAACGTACAAGATCCAAAAACAGGAACAAAATTTGAAAAAATATCATGCCAAAAAATGAGCAAAAAAACGAGCAAAAAATGGGCAATGGCGCACGGTGGGGGTTAGACGGTGCGCCACTACTATTTTCCCGCTTTAAAAATTCAAAAATACTAATGGCGCACCAGTGGCCTATACTAATGGCGCACCAGTGGCCTATACTAATGGTGCACCGTGGCCTATACTAATGGCACACCACTGGTGCGCCATTAGTGAAAAATACTAGTGGCGTGATACTAATGGCGCACCAGTGATGCGCCATTAGTAGGCAAAACTGGTGCGCCATTAGTAGCCCTTTTCCTAGTAGTGAAAGCAAGAAGGCTTCTCGAAGCCTGTCTATCTACATAGGGCCCTCCATGGCCAGGATCACCACCTAGGTGGCAAGTCACTCATCGACGTCGAGGTCTACATAAAACCCATCGGAGGGGGCGGTGTTGTCGTCTAAAAACAGTAATTAAGCAAACATGAGTACAAAGGTACTCAGCAAGACTTACATCAGAACCTACTATACATGCTCATTCTCAAGAAGGTGGTGGAGTTATTGCAGCAAGCCAGCTTTGACTCTTGGCTAAGCTATCCTACGAGACTCCACTAGTAAAATAGTTTTCGCACACGAGTCCACTAATCACCAACACAATGCTCCACCGGGGATCCTCCCTCGTCATCCTACGAGAGGGCCATCCTCGGTACTCACACTTATCTTGAGTCTTTTAGTAGTATCCATTAACTTGTCTATGAACTGTATAGGCAACCAAGTAGTCCTTTACCACGAATGCGGCTATTCGAATAGATGATGTTAACCCTGTAGGGGTGTATTTCTTCATACACGCTCTCACCACTTACCGCCGTTTACACGACATGTACTCGGCAACCTTCAAGCGGAAGCCCAACGAGGGTGTCGGCCACGGCCTACCTAAACACTCAAGTCTCTAGTCTAGGTTTATCGCCTACCCAGGTTCCATCCGCAGGTAGTCCGGCCAAGGTTTCCACATACGGCCCCGAACGATGTGAACAGGGTCCTGAAATGCCAAACGGGCGCCCGGCATACCCGGCCACGGTGTATCTACCGCAAGATAGCCCACCCCTAGGGTCAGCGCTATGCACGGCCGCCAACACATAACCTACAATCACCAGAAACTATTTGCAACTCCTGGACAGAGTATTAGGGTGATTAAGAAGCCGAGAGGGTCAATTAAGGATCCCAATGCATGGTAGTAGTTGATTCTTAAAATCACACATACAGATCTCAGTTCTTAGGGACGGCCTCAATGAAACAACCCACCATGTACTCCTACATGGCCTCTCATCGATACCTTTACCAAATCATGTTCAGCACATCCCTCACATTACAGACATAATCATTTCACTCTAGCCCATCACCCAGATGAACCATACCTGACACAACTCTAAGTATAGTAGGCATAGCAAGGTAGGAAACACATACATGGCTCAATCAACTCCTACACATGCTAGTGGGTTTCATCTAGTTACTATGGCAATGACAGGTCATGCAGAGGATAAGGGTTCAACTACCGTAGCACACAGCAGTTTGAATCGCGTTGTCTTAATGTAGTAAACAAGAGCAAAAGCGAGAACATGGGTTTGTATCGGAATGATCAATGGTTGCTTGCCTGATGGAGTGGTAGTAGGGTACTGCCCTTCAGTTGGATACTCGGAGATATCCTCGGAGGCAGAACCTACCACGAAGGACACACAACACATAATCAACACATGACAATATGCAACAATATGATGCATGCTATGACATGGAAATATGATGTGTCATGCCTAATGCAATGTGAAACAAGTTGAAAAGGGTCCATTTGAATTAAAGATTCAAATGAAGGTTAAAGTTCTTATGCATAAAAAGTGTATTATCTTGTTTCCCCTAAATAGCAAGGTTAAAGTGGGTTTTCATGCATGAAACCATTACAGATGGATAGATTGAATTTTTCTGATCATTTTTCATATATAATTTGTTTGATTTGGAGCTATGGTTGATTTTCTATGATTTTTAGAAGTTTTGGCTACTTTCTGGAATTTCCTATAAAAAAATAAATCCAGAAAATGAATAATTGCGTCAGCACTGCGTCATTGTGATGTCAGCGAGTCAAAGGCGCCAGGGCCAGTCAAACCTGACTGGTGGGCCCTGTCTGTCAGTGTCTCAGCTAACTAACAGGATTAAGTTAACACTAACTAACTGTCAGTGGGGCCTGGGCCCACATGTTAGTGACTAAACTAATTATAATTAGTTAGCATTAATCATAAACTAATTAACAGGCCGGCCCCACCTGTCATAGGATCAGGGGGGAAGTCAACCTGGGCCCACACGTAAGTCCACGGGTCAAAACATGGTCAACTCGCCGGCGTTTAGCTGCCGGCGACACAAACCGCGGAGGAGATCTTCGAAAATCGCCGTCCGGCGATGGTTAAACGCGCGGCTAGGCTTGCTCGACTCCTGGGAGTGCGCCGCATCTAGTGGTGCCACTGGTTGGAGCTGGTGTGGCCGGGAACAACGGCGGCGAGCACGTCCGCGGCGGACGGAGTTCGGGCCTCGGTGGAAAACATGCTAGGTTGCACAACAGGACATGGGGGTGGCCGCGTTCGACTCGTGGGGATGTACTGAGTGCAGTGGTGAGCTCGGGTGCAAGCTTGCACGGCCGTGGCCACGGTGGAGACATGGCCGGCGGCGAGGAGCTATCGGCTCCGATGGCCATGGTTGTTAGAGGATGCGGACGGGTGCGGGGAGAGGGGGAAACGGTGGCGAAGCTCACAGCGATCACGAAGAGGGGCTCGGCTTGCTCGGAGACGGCTTGGCGACGGCGAATCCGTCGATGGAGTCCGGCGGCCGTGCTCGGGGAAGACGACTCGTGGAGGCGATGTGGGGCTCCCGCGGTGGCGTGGGTCGGGGTGGAAGGAAGAGGGGGTCGAGGCGGAGCCTCTGGGCTGGTCAGAGAAGCGAGGGAGAGGCGGTGGCCGCGGTGGTGCTTGTCAGCGGTGACGGCTGCGCTCGGCAGAGGATGGGGAGAGAGCCAGAGGGGGGAGAGGGGCACGGGGAGAGTGGGGAAAGTGAGAGGGGGACGAGAGGGAGTGCGTGGCACTCGTAGAGGACGTCCTGGGCGTCGGCAGAAGCAGGAGGTGGCCGGCGTGTGGCTGCGGGCGCCGGCTACGCGCCTCTCGTCCTCCTGGTGAGAGCAGGAGGATGACTGGCGGGAGCCAGTGGGCTGGGCCGAGCTGGGCAGGCCGACAGGTAACTCTAACTCTCTCTCTCTCTCTCTTTCTGTTTTGCTTTATTTATTTCCTGCTATGTGTATTGAAATAGAATAAATACTATTTCATTTCCAAAAACTCTGGAAATATTCAGAGGCACAATTGGGAATATTCTCAACTGCCTAAAAATGCTTCCAAGATTATTTGAGCACTTTAAAATATTTATAGCATTTAAAATGCCCAAATTCAAATACTTATGGCTTGTTCAAAAAATCCAGAATGGCTCCATAAATTGCAAGACCATTTTTGGCAGAGGTTTTAGTCAAGACCAAAAATGGTGGGCTTTTATGAAGGGCATTTTGGGTTCATTGAAATTCCAATTGTTGGAGATTAGCATTTCAGGGGGGGTGTTGGGGTTGGTTACGCCCCATTTCAAGTTTAAAAGAAATTTAAACATGATGCACAAATTCATCCAATCCTAATGCATGACTAAAACCAGGGATGTGACAACTCACCCCCACTCAAAAGAATCTCGTCCCGAGATTTAGGATCCTCCGGGAAGAAGGTGGGGTACTCGAGTCGAAGACGATCCTCCCTTTCCCAAGTGGCTTCTTTCTCGGAATGGTGTGACCATTGAACCTTGAGAAATTTGATATTATGGCGTCGAGTGGTATGCTTGGCTTGATCAAGGACACGAATGGGATATTCCCGATATGAGAGGTTATCTTGTAGATCAAGCGTTTCGTGGTCCACTCCATGGATAGGATCCGCGAAGCAACGCCTGAGTTGAGAAACGTGGAAGGGATCATGAACTCTGAAAAGATTCGAGGGTAGTTCCAATTGGTAGGCAACTTCTCCTCGTTTGGAAAGAATGCAAAAGGGTCCAATGTAACGAGGAGCCAATTTGCCTTTGATACCGAAATGATGGGTTCCCTTTAACGGAGTAACCCGAAGGTAAGCCTTCTCGCCGACTTCATAAGTCATGAGCTTATGTTTACGATCATATTGGCTCTTTTGACGAGATTGGGTTGTTTTCAATTTCTCATGAATAACGTGAACCTGCTCTTCTGCTTCCTGAATCATATCCGGGCCAAAGAGTTGTCTTTCCCCGGTTTCTGACCAGTTAAGAGGCGTTCGACATTTTCGTCCATAGAGAACTTCGAAAGGAGCTTTGCCCAAGCTAGCTTGATAACTATTGTTATAGTCAAACTCCACGAATGGAAGGCATTTCTCCCAACCCATTCCGAATGAGATGACAGAAGCTCGGAGCATATCTTCCAGTATTTGATTGACTCGCTCTACTTGACCACTTGATTGAGGATGGAAGGCGGTGCTAAAAGAGAGATGAGTTCCCATAGCATTTGGAAACTTTCCCAAAATCGAGAGGTGAAGAGACTCCCACGGTTTGAGTTAATTTCCAATGGGACACCATGAAGAGATACTATTCAGGAGATGTATAAATCAGCTAGCTGGCTAGCGGTGATACTCTCACGAACAGGTAGGAAATGGACTACTTTGGAAAGACGGTCGATCACGACGAAGATGGCATTATTCCCTCTCTTGGTCCTGGGAAACGCAGTAATGAAATCCATATTGATTTTATCCCATTTCCACTCAAGAATAGCCAAAGGTTGAAGGGTGCCAGCAGGCCGTTGATGCTCTGCTTTAATACGACGACAGACGTCGCAGCTAGCAATGTATTGAGCAATTTCTCTCTTCATCCTAGTCCACCAAAACCTCTGGCGTTGGTCTTGATACATTTTAGTACTACCGGGATGAATGGTGAGACGGGATTCATGAGCTTCCTTAAGAATCAACTGGCGTAAATGTTGTTTCTTGGGAACCACCAAGCGGTTCTCGAAGAAGACAACACCTCGCTCATCCATGGAAAAACATTTAGCAACTCCGCTAGCGATGTTTTCCTTAATCCTAGATATGCCCTTATCATACCGCTGGGCGGTTATGATCTGATCCATAAGATTAGGCTTCTCCACCAGGGTGGATAGAAATCCTTGAGGAACAATGTGAAGATTAAGCTTACGGAATTCCTCATGGAGAAGTGGTTGACTTTGTTTTAACATCAGGTTGTTACAATAGGACTTACGACTTAGCGCATCAGCCATGACATTGGCTTTGCCCAGTGTGTAAGTTATTCCTAAGTCATAATCCGAGATCAACTCGACCCAACGTCTTTGCCTGAGATTCAAATACGGTTGGGTGAAGATATATTTCAAACTTTGGTGATCGGTGAAGATCTCGCAACGATTACCGAGGAGGTAATGTCACCAAGTTTTGAGTGCATGGATTACAGCTGCAAGCTCTAGATCATGTGTGGGATAATTTTCCTCATGTGCGTGTAATTGTTGTGAGGCATAGGCAATTACCTGACAATCTTGCATTAGTATGAAACCTAGTCCTTATCGCGAGGCATCACAATAGATAATAAAGTCCTTGGAGAAATCTGGTGGTACCAGTACGGGAGCAGATGTCAGGCGTCTTTTCAGTTCCTGAAAGCTGAACTCGCACTGTGGGGTCCACTCGAACTTTTTATCTTTCTTGAGGTGTTCATTTAGAGGTTTAGCAACCTTGGAGAAATTCTCGACAAAGCGGCGGCAATAGCTCGCTAAACCAAGGAAGCTCCGAACTTGCTTGACCGTCTCAGGTGGAGTCCAATCAAGGATGGCTTGAACTCACTCGGGATTGACAGCAATACCCTTACCAGAGATTACATGGTCTAAATAGGTCACTTCTGGCAACCAAAATTCACACTTGGAGAATTTGGCATAAAGGCGATGCTCTCGAAGTTTCGTCAATACCAGCCTTAGATGTTCGACATGTTCCTCTTCTTTCTTGGAGTAGATGAGTATGTCATCGAGGTAAACTATGACGGATTTATCCAAATACTCCATGAAGACCGAGTTCATTAACCGAGAGAAGGTGGCTGGGGCATTGGTTAAACCGAAGGACATAACGGTGTACTCATATTGGCCATAACGAGTAACAAAGGCCGTTTTGGGAATGTCCCCGTTTCTAATTTTGGTTTGATGGTAGCCCAACCTCAAATCCATCTTGGAAAAGACTGAGGATCCAGCAAGCTGATCATACAGATCATAGATCCCGGAAAGCGGATACTTGTTCTTGATAGTGACCAAGTTGACAGGTCGGTAATCTACAACCATCCGATCCGTTCCATCCTTCTTCTTGACGAAGAGGACGGGGCAAGCCCAAGGAGAGGAACTAGGACGGATGAAACCCTTTTTCAAGGACTCATCGAGTTGGTTCTTAAGCTCGGCTAGTTCTAAGGGTGCCATCTTATAGGGTCTTCTAGAAATTGGAACGGTTCCTGGAACAAGGTCTATCACGAACTCGACATCCCTGTCAGGTGGAACACCAGGCAGTTCTTCTGGAAAGACATCCGGAAAGTCTCGGACTACCGGAATATCCTCAAGGTCTGGAAGGGGGTTGGCATTTAGGGAGTAAAGCTGGCGCTTGGCCACTCGAGTTAAGACATTGACTGTCTTGCCCGATGGGTGAGTAAGTTGAACGGTTCTAGTGGCACAATCAATCTTAGCATAATGAGCTGACATCCAGTCCATACCCAAGATGATGTTAATGTCCGAGGACTTGAGAGCTATTAAGGATGCAAGGAAGACAAGTCTATCGACAAGAATTTCGTTCCCATGGCTTACTCTAGAAGTTTGCCATCTAGAGCCAGGGGTTTGAATTTCCATGGTAGTGGGCATGTCACAGAATGTTGTGTTATGCAATCGAGCATAGTTCTCGGATATGAATGAATGAGATGCTCCAGTATCAAAAAGAACAGATGCCGGATGGCAATTAACAAGGAGCGTACCAAGGATGACATTAGGATCCTCATGAGCCTCCTCGGCTGAAACATAGTTGACATGGCCACGTGCAGTGGTGACCGGCTTGGCGTAGAATGTCTTTCCCGCTGGCTTACCATGGCCAACGGACTTTCCAGACTGATTGGGGTTGTTGTTCTGGGGACACTCTCGACTATAGTGACCGGGCTCTCCACACTTGAAACATGTCACAACATTGGGGCGTGGAGCAGCATTAACAGCGGGGCCACCATAGGGCTTGGGCGGTGCAAACTGCTGGTTGGGACAAGGCGCCTCAAAAGATGGCCTCGGAATGAACCTGGGTGGCAGTGCCATGCTTGGAATCCACACCCGGCGCTTCTGAGATCCAGAGCCGGATGAAGAGCCAAAATCACGAGAGTGCTTGCGTGAAGCGTCATAGTCAGACTGGCCTGTCTCAGCACTGATGGCTTTATTGACCAACTTCTGAAAGGAGGTGCACTCGTGCAGACGAAGATCGCGGCGAAGTTCAGGGCTAAGTCCCTTGCGGAACCTTGCCTGCTTCTTGGCGTCGGTGGATACCTCTTCAGGAGCATATCGTGCCAGATTCCCAAATTCACGACTATATGCATCCACAGTCAGTCTTCCTTGGGTGAAATTGCAGAACTCTTCCCTCTTGCGATCTATGAGACCTTCCGGAATGTGATGCTCACGGAAAGCCTCACTGAATTCAGCCCAAGTAGTGATCTGGCCGACCGGGCGCATAGCTTCAAAATTTTCCCACCAAAGGCTAGCAGGGCCTTCGAGGTGATAGGCAGCATAAGTAACCTTATCAGCTTCGGCTACGTTGGCAGAACGTAGCTTGTGGGTGATGCTGCGAAGCCAGTCATCCGCGTCGAGGGGCTCGACGGAATGGTTAAACTTTGGTGGGTACAACTTGATGAAGTCATTGATTGACACCAAGTCATTTCGCTGATGGCATAAAGTGTTCTGCTCAATCCGCTCCAGCAAGCGGTTAGTCTCACGCTTGTTTCTTTCCGCCTCCAGCATCACTTCGGCTAGAGAAGGCGGGTGAGGCAGATTTTCACCCCTAACTACACTGGCTTACCCCTGCTCCGGGGCAGCAGGGTTGCTGCGGGTGTTGACCATCCTAGGAGAAAACAAGACAACGGTTTAGATAAGGTTGGCACAAACTTAGCAAGGAAGTGCAGAATGTAATGGATAACATGGAATGCTAAGATGTTCATTGCACGACATGGTAATATAGAAACTGCCATATATATACCATTGGTCATACACACCGTACATAGTTTAGTACAAGCCCAGGCTCGAGTACAACTATGGTGAAAGACATTTCATCTCATCGAAGGCATTCCAAGCTCCTATACATTATTTTCCTACACCTCCGGAGCATGATACACACCAAGTCGTATCCCACGGTCACGCGGGACTGTGAAGAATACAACTACTACAATACTAGTGAAACTACTACTAGCTCAGACGGCTCCGTAGTAATCCTCATAGAAGTCGCCACCAAAACCTGGAAGTGGAACATGATCATCTGGGAACAGACGGTCCTGCGGAGCCTGCGGACCATAGGGACTCGGATGTGGCCTTGGTCCCACAGGTGGTGGCAGACGGGGACCACGAGGAGGCGTGATGCCTCCTACATCGCGCCACTCCATACAATCTGGTAATCCAGACCGTATAGGGTACAGATCCCTCAGATCCATGTATCCTGCCTGTACCGCAGGTGCAAACCGAGCCAAAGTGGCCCAGTGATCAGCACGAGAGTTAAAAAGCTCCATACGCAAGGCCCGATTTTCGCGGTCCTTATCCTCGAGCATCTTGGAAGTGGTGCGGAGTAGTGACTCCTCATGTGTGGGGTCAGCATAGATAGCTTGGAGATACCCTTGCGCTCCCGGAAGTGAAGCTGGCATATAACGGAAGTCGGTGTTCCGAAGCAGGCCAGTCCGGACTCGCATGATGGTCATCATTGAATAGGCAGCATCCTGCACAGCCATCTCAACAGTAACCCCGAGTCCATAGGAACAGTGAAGGGGCTCAGTGGCTCCAGGATAAGAGGGATATATCCTGACAGTACAGAGGTACTAGCTCTGGTTGAAGTCTCGGAATTGCTCTTCGACAGTGTATTCGTGATACCAACGGTAACCCGTCTTGATCATTACCTGGACTAATATAGCAGTATGACCGTGCACATCGAGGAACCGGGTCAGGTGAACCACTTGGTTTTGAGCACGAGTGGCCATCTGAAAGCACAACCACAATGCAAAGACATTAGAATTTCTAGGGAAAATTGGACAGCATAACAGCTGTAAATGCTCAGAAAAGGATTCGAGAGATCCACAACAGTTTGCAATACCACTCAAAAACATCATATCAAGGTTCTGATTCAACTGGCAACATACTAAAAGTTGTAGAAACTGTACTGAGGCTTGTAACAACAATCCTATAAGCTACTACAGATTAGTAACACGTGAACCTGATAGAAGAAGAGAGCCTAGTCCTTAACCCGCGTTGAATGAGAAGAGAATGAATCAGATCAGAGGGCATAAGGTAAAGGAGTAAAAGAGCCTTATGTTCCCTCCCACAATCAATTCCCCTACATATAACTAAAGCATTTCTAGAATCGACATCGACTAGTTTGGCTCAACGAACCTATAGGAAGTCTGGCTCTGATGCCAACGCTGTCAGGACCCCAATTCTAAGTCACATCGATCTAGCCGGTAACACCTCATATCACATTGCGGCCTCACGCACGGTATCCCCACGGGTGTCGCTTTACCATGGCCCGGGACCGTTTGCGCCTTTTGGCTCACGTATATGATAGTGTTGCTAGCATACATATGACAGCGAACCCGGGCCGACATGGCTAGTCGTGAACCCAAAGCGGCACTGACCGATGGAGACAGGCATACGTGAATCATATCGAGCATGTCGGTCATCAGCGTGTGAATCCGGGCTGTAGCACTGGGCTAACAGGACTCCGGGGAACCCGGGCTGTAGCAGGCTAGGCAGGACTCCAGAAGTCACCGCGTGACATTTCCCCGAAGGGATAGACATAGGAACGAAGTGAAACACATGCCGGCCAGTCAAGTGTCCTGAGCAGTAGTGCTGGGCTAGCAGGACTCCCATGAACCGGGCTATAGCGGACTACTATGGCTCGAGGAGCACTAGACTACATTTCCCCATAAGAAAGGCTGCCAAGGATAAACAACTAGATTGTCGGATCCCACACATACCAAGCATTTCAATCATACACACAATATGCTCGATATGTGCAAATACAACATGGCATCACAACAAAACTCTACAACTCAAGTACTTTACTTAAAGGCTCCAAAGAGCCATACATAACATGTACATACAGCTAGGGGTCACATGACCCGACAGTTAAGTCATACAAGCATACAAGCACATGCGGAAGCAAATAGTCTGAGTACAGACACTAGAAGCAAGAAGGCTTCTCAAAGCCTGTCTATCTACATAGGGCCCTCCATGGCCAGGATCACCACCTGGGTGGCAAGTCACTCATCGATGTCGAGGTCTACATAAAACCCATCGGAGGGGGTGGTGTTGTCGTCTGAAAACAGTAATTAAGCAAACATGAGTACAAAGGTACTCAGCAAGACTTACATCAGAACCTACTATACATGCTCATTCTCAAGAAGGTGGTGGAGTTATTGCAGCAAGCCAGCTTTGACTCTTGGCTAAGCTATCCTACGAGACTCCACTAGTAAAATAGTTTTCGCACACGAGTCCACTAATCACCAACACAATACTCCACCGGGGATCCTCCCTCATCATCCTACGAGAGGGCCATCCTCGGTACTCACACTTATCTTGAGTCTTTTAGTAGTATCCATTAACTTGTCTATGAACTGTATAGGCAACCAAGTAGTCCTTTACCGCGGACGCGGCTATTCGAATAGATGATGTTAACCCTGCAGGGGTGTACTTCTTCATACACGCTCTCACCACTTACCGCCGTTTACACGACATGTACTCGGCAACCTTCAAGCAGAAGCCCAACGAGGGTGTCGGCCACGGCCTACCTAAACACTCAAGTCTCTAGTCTAGGTTTATCGCCTACCTAGGTTCCATCCGCAGGGAGTCCGGCCAAGGTTTCCACATATGGCCCCGAATGATGTGAACAGGGTCCCGAGATGCCAAACGGGCACCCAGCATACCCGGCCATGGTGTATCTACCGCAACATAGCCCACTCCTAGGGTCAGCGCTACACACGGCCGCCAACACATAACCTACAAACACCAGAAAGTATTTGCAACTCCTGGACAGAGTACTAGGGTGATTAAGAAGCCGAGAGGGTCAATTAAGGATCCCAATGCATGGTAGTAGCTGATTCTTAAAATCACACATATAGATCTCTGTTCTTAGGGACGACCTCAATGAAACAACCCACCATGTACTCCTACATGGCCTCTCATCGATACCTTTACCAAATCATGTTCAACACATCCCTCACATTACTGACATAATCATTTCACTCTAGCCCATCACCCAGATGAACCAGACCTGACACAACTCTAAGCATAGCAGGCATAGCAAGGTAGGAAACACATACATGGCTCAATCAACTCCTACACATGCTAGTGGGTTTCATCTAGTTACTATGGCAATGACAGGTCATGCAGAGGATAAGGGTTCAACTACCATAGCACACAGCAGTTTGAATCGCATTGTCTTAATGCAGTAAACAAGAGCAAAAGTGAGAACATGGGTTTGTATCGAATGATCAATGGTTGCTTGCCTGATGGAGTGGTAGTAGGGTACTGCTCTTTAGTTGGATACTCGGAGATATCCTCGGAGGCAGAACCTACCACGACGGACACACAACACATAATCAACACATGACAATATGCAACAATATGATGCATGCTATGACATGGAAAAATGATGTGTCCTGCCTAATGCAATGTGAAACCAGTTGAAAAGGGTCCATTTGAATTAAAGATTCAAATGAAGGTTAAAGTTCTTATGCATAAAAAGTGTATTAGCTTGTTTCACCTAAACAGCAAGGTTAAGGTGGTTTGTCATGCATGAAACCATTACAGATGGATAGATTGAATTTTTCTGATCATTTTTCATATATAATTTGTTTGATTTAGAGCTATGGTTGATTTTCTACGATTTTTAGAAGTTTTGGCTATTTTCTGGAATTTCCTATATAAAAATAAATCCAGAAAATGAATAATTGCGTCAACACTGCGTCACTGTGATGTCAGCGAGTCAAAGGCACCAGGGCCAGTCGAACCTGACTGGTAGGCCCTGTCTGTCAGTGTCTCAGCTAACTAACAGGATTAAGTTAACACTAACTAACTGTCAGTGGGGCCTGGGCCCACATGTCAGTGACTAAACTAATTATAATTAGTTAGCATTAATCATAAACTAATTAACAAGCCGGCCCCACCTGTCATAGGCTCAGGGGGGAAGTCAACCTAGGCCCACACGTCAGCCACGGGTCAAAACATGGTCAACTCGCCGGCGTTTAGCCGCCGACGACACAAACCGCGACGGAGATATTCAGAAATCGCCGTCCGGCGATGGTTCAACGCGTGGCTAGGCTTGCTCGACTCTTGGGAGTGCGCCGCATCTAGTGGTGCCACTGGTTGGAGCTGGTGTGGCCAGGGACAACGGCGGCGAGCATGTCCGCGGCGGCCGGAGTTCGGGCCTCGGCGGAAAACATGCTAGGTTGCACAACAGGACGTGGCGGTGGCCGCCTTCGACTCGTGGGGATGTACTGAGTGAAGTGGTGAGCTCGGGTGCAAGCTTGCACGGCCGTGGCCATGGTGCCGACATGGCCGGCAGCGAGGAGCTATCGACTCTGATGGCCATGGTGGTTAGAGGACACGGACGAGCACGGGGAGAGGGGGAAACGGTGGCGGAGCTCACAGCAATCACGAAGAGGGGCTCGGCTTGCTCGGAGACGGCTTGGCGACGGCGAATCCGTCGATGGAGTTCGGCGGCCGTGCTCGGGGAAGACGACTCGTGGCGGCGATGTGGGGCTCCCGCGGTGGCGTGGCTCGGGGTGGAAGGAAGAGGGGGTCGAGGCGGAGCCTCTTGGCCGGTCAGAGAAGCGAGGGAGAGGCGGTGGCCGCGGTGGTGCTTGTCGGCGGCGACGGCTGCGCTCGGCAGGGGATGGGGAGAGAGCCAGAGGGGGGGAGAGGGGCACGGGGAGAGTGGGGAAAGTGAGAGGGGGACGAGGGGGAGTGCGTGGCACTCATAGAGGACGTCCTGGGCGTCGGCAGAAGCAGGAGGTGGCCGGCGTGTGGCTGCGGGCGCCGGCCACGCGCCTCTCGTCCTCCTGGTGAGAGGAGGAGGATGACTGGCGGGAGCCAGTGGGCTGGGCCGAGCTGGGCCAGGCCAGGCCGACAGGTAACTCTAACTCTCTCTCTCTCTCTCTTTCTGTTTTTCTTTATTTATTTCTTGCTATGTGTATTGAAATATAATAAATACTATTTCATTTCCAAAAACTCTGGAAATATTCAGAGGCATAATTGGGAATATTCTCAACTGCCTAAAAATGCTTCCAAGATTATTTGAGCACTTTAAAATATTTATAGCATTTAAAATTCCCAAATTCAAATACTTATGTCTTGTTCAAAAAATCCAGAATGGCTCCATAAATTGCAAGACCATTTTTGGCAGAGGTTTTAGTCAAGACCAAAAATGGTGGGCTTTTATGAAGGGCATTTTGGGTTCATTGAAATTCCAATTGTTGGAGATTAGCATTTCAGGGGGGGGGTGTTGGGGTTAGTTAGGCCCCATTTCAAGTTTAAAAGAAATTTAAACATGGTGCACAAGTTCATCCAATCCTAATGCATGACTAAAAGCAGGGATGTGATAGGCACTACGCCAATGATTGTCCGGAATTGAAGAACGGAAATGGCAATGGAAGCGCTGGGAAGAAGCCCAACCCTTTCAACAGGGGACAAGTGAACCACGTGAACGTGGAGGAGGTTGAAGAGCAGCCTGATGCAGTTATCGGTAAGTTTTTGGTTAAGTCATTTACCGCCCTTGTTTTATTTGATACTGGTGCATCGCATTCATACATTTCAAGGGGATTTGTGGACAAGTTTAAGTTACCCACCTTATCCCTTAGGACACCCTTGCTAGTGAGCTCACCCGGTGCAGAGTATATGGCCAGCCGATGGTGCAATCGGATACCTTAACCATTGGTAGCCATGTTTTCCCCTCAGACCTAATAATTTTGGAGTCGCAAGGATTGGATGTGATACTAGGAATGGATTGGTTATTGAAGTATGGTGGAAACATTGACTGTTCTAGCAGATCAATTCTACTCACCACTGCGGAGGGAAAAAGGATCAAGTATGTATCTAGGCATGCGCCTAGGAGGACTCAAGTAAATTCTCTCTCGGGAGTTGTTCAGGAGGAAGTGCCGGTAGTGAAGGATCACCCCCATGTATTTCCATAGGAGTTACCAGGCATACCGCCAGATCGAGATATTGAGTTTTTGATAGAGCTATTGCCAGGAACCGGACCAATATCGAAGAGACCGTACCGGATGCCCGTGAATGATCTGTAAGAGATCAAGAATCACATTAAGGAGTTGTTGGACAAAGGTTACATTCGACAAAGTTCGTCACCATGGGGAGCCCCAGTGCTCTTGGTTGAGAAGAAGGATGGATCGTTAAGAATTGTTGTTGATTATCGTGCGTTGAATGAAGTGACGATCAAGAACAAGTACCCACTGTCGATGATCAATGATTTGTTTGACCAGCTGTAAGGAGCTAAAGTGTTTTTGAAGATCGATTTGCGATCAGGATATCACTAACTGAAGATTCGAGAAAAGGATATACCAAAAACAGCTGTCACCACAAGGTACGGGTTATATGAGTATACGGTTATGTCATTTGGACTAACTAACCCCCTGCCTATTTCATGAGTATGATGAACAAGGTGTTCATGGAGTTCTTGGATAAGTTTGTCATGGTATTCATCGATGACATCCTGGTATACTCGAAGAATGAAGAGGAGCACAAGGAGCATTTTCGTTTAGTTCTCGAGAAGCTCAGGGAACATCAGTTATATGCCAAGTTCAGCAAATGTGAGTTTTGGTTGAAGGAAGTTGGATTTCTTGGACATGTTATATTAGGAGAAGGTATAGTAGTGGATCCTACCAAGGTTCAGTCAGTCACCGAGTGGTTGGCACCCACCTCAGTTGGAGAGATCCGCAATTTTCTTGGACTCGCGGGATACTAACGGAAATTTATTGAGAATTTCTCCAAGATTACGAAGCCTATGACGAAATTGTTGAAGAAAGATACCAAGTTCCATTGGACAGATGAATGTGAAGCAAGTTTCCAGGAGTGGAAGAAACGTTTGACTACAGCCCCAGTGATAATTATGCCGGATATACGCAAGGATTTCCAAGTGTATTGCGACGCCGCATCACTACAAAAAAATACACTTCCGTGATGATACATGTTTGTCATAGTAGGTCGCGTTTTCTATCATGCATGTACATCCATGACAAATTTATGACAGAATCAAGACAGTCATACCTGTGCTATCGTAGAAGTGTTCCATGACATTGCCAAAATTATCATCACGGAAGTGTCCACTTCCATGACGATAAATCGCGCGTCACAGAAGTGCTTTCGTCAAGGGTGACCGACACGTGGCATCCACCATAACGGAACGCCGTTAAGCTATCGGGTCGGATTTTGGATCCGATAACCCGTTAACAGCCACGACCAATGCCGATTTTCCATGTGTAATATTCTCATTGGCTGATGGATCCAACGGGCGAGATGGGCCTATGATATGTTGACACGTGGACCGGCCCAAAAGTGGCCCGCAAAGATTAAATGGGCCGGCCCAACCGAAGGCCCATAAGATTTAGCGGACCATAATGGGCCGGCCCAGCTAAAGGCCCACAAAATTTAGCGGACCATAATGGGCCGGCCCAGCTAAAGGCCCACACGATTTTGCAGACCATAATGGGCCGGCCCAGCTAAAGGCCCACAAGATTTTGCGGACCATAATGGGCCGGGCCAGCTAAAGGCCCACAAGATTCTGCCGACCATAATGGGCCGGCCCAGCTAAAGGCCCAACATTCTCTGTCAAATCGGCCCGTCAACAGCCTGTCCTAAACTTGTCATCAATGCGGCCCATGGTCACTTCTGGCCCGTTAACAGTCCGCTAAGTAATTGGGCCGAATTACGGCCCGGTGAATTTCGGCCTGTTAAAGGTCCGGCTTCATTTGGGCCCATTTACAGGCCATCAAAACTTTCGGCCCATAAACGACCGTGAAGGATTTGGGTCATATTCGGCCATGTCTGACATTCGGCCTGTTAGAGGCCCACTATAGCTTTGGGCCACTTTCGGCCTGTTGTCATTTTTGGCCTGTTAACGCCGGACGTAAACCATGGGCCATATGTGGCCCAACGTCATATCGGGCCCATTAACGGCCCATATAAAATGACGATAATCTAGCCCGACCAAAGTTCCGGCCTGTTAAAGGCCCGTGTATTAGGTCGGCGCATTTACGGCCCGTCCGAATTTCGGCCTGTTAAAGTCCAGTGGGTTATTTGGCACAATCAGGGCCCAATCTCACTTTCGGTCTATTAAAGGCCCATGTATTTTATGGGCTCGAGATATTTACACCTGTAAATGGCCTATTTTTACTGAGGGCCCAAATTATGTTTAGGCCTGTTAAAGGCCCACTATGGGCACAGGCCTACCAGAAAAATATGAAAGCTTATGCTGATTTAGGCTCAGATATTTTTAGTGGGCTACATGCCAATTTCGGCCTGTAACCGTTTTTAGCCCAATTGGAATGGGCCCGACGAATGTTGGCTTGTTGGGCTCCTACGAAGCTTTCGGCCGATTACATTACTAAGATAAACCTACACTATACAAAAATAGCATCGTAATTACTGCAGCCTGAGGCAGCATCATAAATGTTGTATCACAACAAAATAAATTCCAACCATACAACAAAAGGCCTGTTGGCATAAAGTTTATAGTCCTTCCAGATAAAAGCACCATCAGATGTATAGAAGCACAGATCATTGACCTGAGTGCTAATGTTTCAGGTTGTAGAATCTGATGGAGTAGCACGATCTCCACCTTTTTCCGCCATTGCTCTTGAACAACGAAGTGAATGTCTGATAGTCTGGTTTCAAAACCATTCATATCTTGACGACATTTCTCAACCACTATTCTTGTTTCCGAAACAACGTCCATTAGGGATTGGACTTGTGTCTGGAGCACAGATATATCACTCTGTCTAGCAGGAAGATTTTGTTCAGTAGGCGATTTGGACGAGGTTACCTTGACAACCAACCCAGAATTACGTAGGAAGGTGCTTTTTGCACTGTTAGTGGAGAGATACCGACGCACTGCAGCAAGAGGTGACATTGTGCCTGTAGTAGCCTCGTCACCTTCAGGTGGTTGTGGCTGTTCAATCATTTGTTCCATAGCTTCCTGAAAGTTTGAACTTGTAGATTAGTGTACCAGATAAGTTACTAATGAGACAAAAACAAACAAAGTAGGTTAAACGTTTATACATAACTTATTTTGGTGAACTACTGTAATACATTAGCATGTATTGTAGTGCCAACTACATAATAAAATCACTTTCGGAACATATGTCCATGTAGCATGCCTACTGTATTGTCTATTTCCTCACATTCGTTGACATCTAAGGATAAAGAGACATGGTTTAAAGTAGGATGAACATAGTATGACATCATTCATATCATGGGCAAACAGATATAAAACAAACAGGCTATTTTATCATTGTGTGCGCACGTGAACATAACAACTAGATTACAGATCAAGACCAAAAGAATATCCTTCATCTCTTTTAAACCATGTAAGGTGAAATGATACGTTAAGACAACTGTGAATAAAAGTGAACAGAGTAACTGACATTGGCTGCAAACCAAGTAGTTAAATGAACACATCACAGTACCAATCAGTTCAAGGCAGGAGGAGTAAGGACTTACAACAGCGGCTTGAACTGGTGTGCTCATGCCCTTCATCTTGCTGGTGTGGCAATCCTTGAAGATTTGCACTGCATTCGGTTCAGGTTCTTTTTGGTCCGCACGGGATTTCCTCTGTATTTGGAACAAGTCAATATAGATACGATAATATGGCACAAAAAAAGAAGGAAGTAGCAGCTATTTACAAGAGCCTCGCAGTGTGCAATATAGCTACGAGATCCTGTGGTCTGTTGGAATTTCACTTTAGAACGGTTGGTTTTGTTCTTCAAACAGTTAGCCTAGAAGAAGATACACTTGTAAGGCACATACATAAATACAAGTTCAATATGTGGTCTGATCAAATACATATAGCCTACCTGATACTTTGGATCAGACCAGTGTTTAACGAGGGCTGTCCAGTCTTCATCTGTAATATATTCCACTGGAGATGTTTGGGCGATTTCATTGTTAGCCTTGCCTTCAAAGTGAGATTTTCTAAGGTGGTACCGATACTGTCGCAGAGCAGACTGAAAAACATGAGTGCATGCTTGTCTAGTTGCATCATCTTTCGGACCCAACTTGAAGCTCATCTGTTGCAAAAGAATGTGAGTCTTATTAGGAGGAAGCAAGAAAGTATGGGACAGAGCAAGACAATATTACTAATTGCGATGAATAACATTACTTACGGATAAATGGTCAAGGAAGGTGTTAAACTGGGTATTGTCTTTCTCATTCCTGTACTGGATCCACGTTGGGAGGATACGTGCATGACACCTAACGGCAACGGCTGCCTCTGATACTAACTTGGCTGACTCTGTAGCATCACGTGGCCTTTTTAAACCTGCCTCAAAATGGATCTCCATTCTTCCTCCTTTAGATTTTGTTAATCTGTCAAGCATTATCCCTGATGTCTGTTTCCGCTTGCGCCGTGGTGCTAGTTCAACAACGAATATGGAAAGTGTTAGTGTACATCAAACTGTGAGAGTACATATAAAGGAGCATGCAACTGCAACTTGACTCGGTCAGGTACCGTCTTGGTGTTGATGCTCATGAGGTTCATCTGATCTTGCCAAGTCCTGTTGTGTCAGCAGTGCTTCGGAAGTAGTGTTAGGTGTGAAGGCAGCTTGGGAACTGGCCAGTTCCGGAGCAAACGAACGAGTAACTGGTTGAGATGCTGGTACAGTTGAAGCGGATGCTGCAGCTGGTGGAGCAGGTGATACTGTGTTTGTAGATTTAGCCGGTGGACTTGGACCTTCTACTGCACTATAAGTACCAGCAGAATCTCGACGGCAGAACCTTTTCCGTTTCACCGGACGAGTAACAGCACTCCCTACTATATTATTTTCCTTGCTCTTTTTTGACTTTGCCATGTCAAGCTGTACCCACAACACAAAAGAATAAAATCACTCTTCAGAACTCATTGATGCATGATACAGACAAGCAATACTTTGATGTAAGACAACCGTATGAGGATGGAATATGTAAGAAAAACAGGACGACATGACATATTCACAGCTACGATGTGCAAACTAAGCAGAAGGATTTTCAAGAAAATAGAAGTAATGCAAGCTAGACACCATATGAAAGATGCAACCAATATTACTCTGCCAAGTTAAAAGTGTCTTGTCATAAGTGGCAATTCGAAAAATTAGAAGCAGTACAACATAGAAATCAATGCAAGATGCAACCACTATCAAACTGCCATGTTAAAAGCGTCCAATCATGAGTGACTGATGCGGGATACACAACAGCAGTACTTTGATGTAAGAACATGGTATTATAGATAGATGCAGTGTATTCTAGACACAGAAAGCCATGTCATATGCACATGTATAACGTATAAACTCAGCAGGTGCAATTTAATCAAAATAGAAGAAATACAGGCTAGACAACATATGCAACATGAAACCAATTATCACACTGTCAACTTAGAGCAAGCACCTGCGATGGTGGAGTACGGGAGATGAACTCATCATGTAGACTTGGGACTTCAACTTCATTAGCAGTAGCAGTGGCAAATCTAGAGAGTCTCTGTTTGCGTCGGTGCGGAGGACCACCAACATCCCCTAACTTACTCTTTTCCTTCCTATTTTCTGATATTGCCTTATGAAGTCAAAACCACAAGAAGATGAATAAAATTAGCTCTGCATAACTGGTTGATGCATGATACAGACGAACACTACTTTGATGTAAGGCAAGCGCAGGATAGGAGGATGGAATATATACAAAAAGACAGTGTTTCATATTCACACGTACGATAGCGTGTCTTATGGGTAAGTAATCGTTGCAGGTATAAGTTGTAAGCTACGCAGATGCAATTCAACATAATCAGAAGCAATACAAACTAGACATCATACGGAAAACGCAACCACGTATAACAGTTCCAAGTAAGAGCAAGCACCGGTGATGGTGGAGTAGGGGAGATGTGCTCATCATGTATATGTATGTTCTAGAAACAGGAACACGTGTCATATTCACAGGCATTATGTGTAAAGTAAGTAGATGCAATTCAAGTTAGAAGAAATACAAGCTAGACATCATACGCAACATGCAACGACATATAATAGTGTCAAGTTAGAGCAAGCACCTGTGATGGTGGAGTAGGGGAGTCATCATCTACACAGCTACGTTGACTGTCCAACCTTGTGTTGTCTTGCGAATCTTGTTGGGAGGATGGAGGAGTAGAATCTATAGAGACCCCCTGTTTGAGTTGCTCCGAAGGACCACCATCATCCACTGCCGTACTAATTTCCTTCAGCTGTAATGATTTTGCATTGTGAAGTCAAACCGATAAGAAAAAGGGATTAGAAACACTACAAGACACCATATGGAAGGTGCAATCAATATCACTCTGCCAAGTTAAAACTGTCTCGTCATAGGTGGTGTTCATCAAACTAGAAGCAATACATGCTAGGAATCATATTCAAGACGCAAACCAATATCACACTGCCAACTTAAAGGTGTCCCATCATAAGTGACTGATGCAGGATACACAAGAAGAGTAGTTTCATGTAAGAACATGGTGTGATAGACAGATATAGTATGTACCAAAAACAGGAAAGCATGTCATATTCACATGTATCATGTGTAAGCTAAGCAGATGTAGTTTACACTAATTAGGAGCAATACGAGCTAGACACCATATGCAACATGCAACCAGATATCACACTGCCAAGTTAGAGCAAGCACCTTGGATGGTGGAGTAGGGGAGCGGAGACTTGGACCTTGTAATGCACTATCAGTACAAGGAGAATCGGTACAGATGCTCCTTTACGTTGCTGCAGAGGACCACCATCATCGCCTTCCTTACTCTTTTCCTTCCTCTTTCTTGATTTTGCCTTGTCAAGTCAAACCCACAAGAAAAAGGAATAAAATTTGCTCTTCAGAACTCATTGATGCATGATACTGACGAACACTACTTTCATGTAAGGCAGCCGCATGATAGGAGGATGGAATATGTATGAAAAATAGGACGGCGTGACATATTGACATGTATGATGTATAAAGTGTAAACTAAGCACAAGGTGCTTGAACTTGTTAGAATCGATGCAAGCTAGGAACCATATGAAAGATGAAACCAATATCACTCTGCCAAATTAAAAGGGTGCCCTAACAAATGTATTTGACCAAATTAGAAGCAATACATGGCAACAGGCTAGAAATAATATGCAATATGCAATGGATAAAGGTGACTCATCGTAAGTGATTGATGCAGGATACAGAAGAGAGGTAGTTTCATGTAGGAACAAGGTTAACACATAGATGTAGTGTGTACCAAAAATAGGAAGGCATGCCATATTCACAGGTATAGTGTGTAAACTAAGAAAATGCAATTTACCCTAATTAGAAGCATTACAAGCTAGACACCGTGTGCAACATGCAACCACATATCACACTGCAAAGTTAGAGCAAGCACCTGTGATGGTGGTGTAGGGGAAGTGCGGTCTTCAGGTATAGAGCTACGTTCAATATCTGCATTTAGGCTTGCTGTTTCTTGAGAATCATGTGGAGAGGATGAAATTGCATTATTTATAAGAGTATTGCGTCTCATATTAACCAACGCGCGTGACTGTCTCATCATAAGCGATAGACGCAAGATACACAAGAACAGTAGTTTGATGTAAGAACATGGTGTGATAGGCAGATGTAGTATGTACCAAAAACAGGAAGGCGTGTCATATTCACATGTATAATGTGTAACCTAAGGAGATGCAATTTAACAAATTAGGAGCATTGATGAGGGATACACAAGAAAAGTAGTTTGATGTAAGAACATGGTTAATAGAAAGACGTAGTATGTACCGAAAACAGGAAGGCATGTCATATTCACAGGTATAATGTATTAACTAAGCAGATGCAATTTACCCTAATTAGAAGCATTACAAGGTACGACACCATATGCAACATGCAACCACATATCACACTGCCAAGTAAGAGCAAGCACCTGCGATGGTGGTGTGGGGGAATTGTGGTGATCAACTAGAGAGCTACGTTGACTATCTTCATTTAGCCTTGCTGTTTCTTGAGAATCATATGGGGAGGATGACACTGCACTCTTTAAACGAGTATGGGGTCTCACAGTAACCCACCCGGGTGACTGTCTCATCATAAGTGATTGACAAGGGATACAAAAGAGCATTAGTTTAATGTACTAACATGGTTAATAGACATATGTAGTATGTATCGAAAACAGGAAGGCATGTCATTATCAAAGGTATAATGTGAAAAGTAAGCAGATGCAATTTAACCAAATTGGAAGCAATACAAGCTAGACACCATATGCAACATGCAACCACATTTGGCAGCGAGAATTTAAAGCAAGCACCTAAGATGGTTGTGTGTGGCCATTGAGATCATCAACTGCAGAGCTATGTTTACTGTCTCCAACTGCTGACACTGCACCCTTTAGAGCGTTGGGACGCTTAGTGCTTATCTTCGAATTACACTGCAGCGACTTCTGTCTTTCCTTTTCTGCATTCATCAACACTGCGTCAGAGTCAAAAATACCCATGCATAAAAAACAATAGTGTGAGTATGGGTGAAGTGTGTGCACAATTAGTACAGTGTAAAGGTAGCAGATAGCAGGTCGGTGAGAAATAAATGATGGGAGACATATGATAGCTCTACAACATGCATGGCACACTAAATTACTACAGGATTCTATGAAAATAACGGTCGATTGAAAGCAAACAGGTCAGTCCATTTTTTCTGCACCGTCCGATGTACAAAGAACGGGCAGATCGCCTTCATCTACCTCCAGCCAGTCAGTGTTGACGATCTTCCTCGAAACGCCAGCGACCACCGGCCCAGTATTCCTCCCCTGCATGCGCCCTCCCCTCGACCTCACCGCACCGTCGTGCTTGGGACTGCCCCCCGGCCATCCATTCAAGCCCCGCCGACCTCCAGATCGGGCGCAAGCAGCTCCTGCGCCCCACACCCCGCTTCCCCGGGGAGTAGGCGGACTAGGTGCTCCGTGCGCCTAAGCGGGTGCTGCTTCTTTTAATTGCGGTTCGACTGACCCTGAATTGAAATCCAGGCAGGCTACTGACCTATAGCAAAGGTGAAACAGTAAAAGGGAGGAAACCTTGTGCATTTAGTATCAGGAAGAAGATGCAGTAAGAAGCGCTCAACTAGTTTCTTTTGTGGGATGAATACAGTGTGAGCTGAGACGTAAGATTTGCACGAATATGGGAAGAGGAGTACCTCTTTCTGCTGGCAGTGCTGTGTCCTCCTTCTGTTTTTTCGACGATCTTCTTTTTGTTCGCCGGAAACCAGAAGTTGTGGAGGACGGTGCAGCCTTGGACGAACCCATGGCCAAGTAGTGTAGTGTGGTGCGGTGGCCGTCTGTCAGCAGCGGGGAAGCATATCCGAGGCGGCGAATGACGGCGTAGCAGGAACAGCTCTGGTGTGGTGGACAGTTGCGATAGTGGAACCGCAGCAGTGAGGCGCAGGACGGCGTGGTCGGAGTGGTTCTGGTACGGCGCACGTCGGTGTCGGCGTTGTGGATGCAGCTCTGCCTCAGCTTTAGCTGCTAAGTCCTTGAGGGTGTTGCGGTTACAGTTGCGTTGGATGACGACGTCGGGGTACTGGCTCCGGTGTGATGGAGGAGGGCGGCGGTGGATTGGCCGCTATGGGGTGGAGGACAGAGGAGGCTGGGGTTTCACGGCTAGTGGAGAGGGCATTTTCGCGCCCACGGAGTATGAATGAGGAAACGAAGGGAGGCGGGGAACAAAGGGGGGACAATGTTTCGGTTTGAGACGCGCTTGTTTGAAATTTGGGGAAAGTTACAAACTTTCCCCCCATCTAAAATTTCGGACATATTGCGAGTTGGGGGTAGGACAGTCATGTCAGGTGTCCCAAATGTCGGCGGGATAGATTTCGGCCGAGCGCATGGGTAGGCGCCCACGGCGTATGAATGCTTCTCTAGCGTCTTGGTGAAGTTACAAACCTACCCCGGTTTAGACCTTTGGACATCGGGCCGATAGGCTACACGGGCCAGAGTCAGGACAGTAATTTCCTACCACCAAAACATTAGTCTCGCGCAGTTTCGGGTGACCAGAGGCCTATTTGGTGCTTCGTTCAATATTTGGGAGCAGAAGCATTAACGTTTTCGGTTCTCTTGAATTGAACTTTCAGGATTTGTCAAACTTCACAAATCTTTACTCTTGAAAATCCTAAAGCTACGATTATTTTGGAATGGAGGGGGTACATTTGAATTACATTGTACACGAATATATAGCAAAAAATATGCAACTTACCTCAGTTCATGCATGGTTCCAGATATAATCTCCTTGGTTGCAAAAAAAAGTTAGATATGCGTATGAATATATATAACATGTTCAAACTCACAAAAAATATTGATGCCCCCATTTACATCTGATTTACAAATGCCATTATCTCGGGTTCAAATAGATGAATGCACTTCCTATGAATTCGAATCTTCGAAACCCCCTTTATGTTGAATTCGACATGTATTCTATTTCGTAGCTAGCAATTTGGAATGTATCCATGCAAGTGACAAATATATAAAGTTCTTCACACTAACAACATGGAGTGCACTAATTAATGATTATATATGAATTGCAAAAGCATCCATTGCCTGTATTTCAAACCGTCTCACTCTATGGATCGATAATATGAACACTACAAGAAATATGTCAACTTATGACCTTCTGTCAGTGACCCTGGAAGAATTGGTAATAAATCTATGACCATTTTAGACCAATTGGTCAAAAGCTGTTCGGGGGGCTCCGAACCCTAAACCATTGCGACCATTTTGGTCAGAAAGGTCATAATTTCCTTACACGAAATGGTCATAAAGCAAACAGCACTAGTCCGCTGCCTTATTTCTAGCTGATCATGACCAATATAGATGGTCATAACCTTGTAAATTGTGGTGGATTGGTATGACTTGGCGCCACCTCATCAGTTTTGCCTATGTGTCATGTCCATGTGTCAATTTTTGCCCTAGGTTGTGAAGCAACCTATATTTCTGTCATTCTGAAAATTCCCAAAAAAATCTCATAAATTCTTTCGGTCATATCTTCGTCAAATATGTAAAATCCTTCCTTTCCTAGTTAAAAAATAATTCAACAATACTCATTTTCCTATTCTGTTCACAACAACACTTTATGAAGGAAGTGCTATTTATATATTCTTGATTGCCCTCGGAATTCTTGGGCACTATTTCCTATCCAAATCATTGTTGCATGACAAAATTCAGCCCCATTTGCCTAGCAAATCTTCCTCGGCAAATTTCCAAAGTTTTTGTCCACCTAGAGGCATTGTGAAGGAAGTACCTTTTTTATATATCCAAATGACATGAAATTTATACAGTTCCTTCATATGCCCAAATTACTACCCTCCTCCAAGTTGCAGCTCAGTCAAATCATCTATGTGAGCCCAGGTTCAATTTATATTTTATGGCCAGATTGGCACGTTGCAAAGCAAGTGTTATCTAGACCCCTCCTATTACCCTCAAACTCTTTGGGCACTCTTCCATACCCAAATCATTTCCACATGGTAATATTCAGCTCCATTTTCCTAGTAAATCTTTCTCGGGAAATTTCCAAAGTTTCTACCTCGAGGGAAGCTTTGTGAAGTAAGTACTAGCTAGGCTTACCCAAATGATCTGAAAATCTACCAACGCATGACCATACCTATGTAACTTACCTACACCAAATTTGATCTCATTTCATTCATCCAATTTCTCTCACTAGTTTTCCTAAGTTTCTGTCCATAGAAGAGCATTGTGAAGGAAGTACCACTTTGGCATGTCCAAATGGTATCAATTTTCTACAGTGCTTTCCAATGCCCAAATAACCATCCTCCACCAAATTTCAGCTCAATCCATTCATTATTTTAAGCCCAGCTAAAACATTCATATTTCTGTCCAGTGTGGTACTTTGCAAAGCAAGTACCACCTAGGATCCTCCTTTTGATCTGAAAATTTGCGAAGACATTCTTCTTAGTAGATGATCATCCTCAGCCAAAACTCACGCCCATCGGCCATGTGCATTTCCTGTACTGCCAATCAAACACTTGGCTGCTAATTCATCTTTGAGCATAGGTCGGTCTCCTCGTGAGATTCTTCTGTTGTAATTTTCTTTCTAGAACCTACCTGGGGAGCTAGACATGCCTAAGCCTCCCAGAACGCATGTCAACGCCAAGGTCACGCGGTGACCACGCACCAGGCATGCGAGTTCACGCGCTTTGGAGTTGGGGCCCTGGGCCACCATCCAAACCTCGACATATCGCCACCAAACCATGTATTTATGCTTAAATAGATACTTATGTAACTAAAACTGATTTTTGGAAAAAATAAAGAGCAAATAATAAGGCAGCTGCAATTCAAATTTGACCCGCTTCCTTCTGAATCGGTGGGATTTTGTCTTTTTCACCAGAGGTGGATCAAAACTTTTGACACCCAACCATTTTTTCAATTGTGCATTATATATGGCCTAGTATTTTATAAAATTGATTAGGTCCAATTTTGCAAAAAATATATGGTAGGTCCTTCACAAAAAAAACTCATTTTGGGCACTCAGAAAAATGGAAAATGAATTTTTCATGCAAAGAAAATGAAAACTTCCTTAGGCAACATTGTTTGTCATTCCAAGATGCACCCTTGTGCACGATATGAGGTCATTTAAACAAACTATGCCATGAATGTGGCCATAAGATTGATCATTTGGCTTGATGCATGAATCTTCATGCATGATAGCTCATTTCTGAGAACACTTTTTTAAAAGAATCATCGTATTACAAGTTTATTATTTTTGTTGGGAACTTGGCCACATATAATGACACAATGCGAAGGTTTCCCAATTTTTTGATTTTTTTTTTGAATTTTTTATGCCCGTTTCAAAATGCGGTCAAAACGGCGGGAATGACCATTCCTAGCTAGTGGTTGAATCTTGGAATTTTTTTGGTGTTTCTCTGATTAAATAGATACTTATGTACCTAGAAATGATTTTTGGAAAAAATAAATAGCAAACTATGAGGCACCTGCAGTTCAAATTTGACCCGCTTCCAACTAAATCGACGGAAATTTGTCTTTTTCACGAGAGGTGGATCAAAACTTTTGACACCCAACCATTTGGTCAATTGTGAATAAAATATGGTCTAGTATTTTAGTAAAATGATTTGGTGCAATTTTGCAACAATTATTTTGGAGGTCCTTCACAAAAAAAACCTCCTTTTGGGCACTCGAAAAATGGAAAATGATTTTTTCGTCCAAAGAAAATGAAAACTTCCTTAGGCAACATTGTTTGTCATTCCAATATGCACCCTTGTGCACAATATGAGATCATTTGAACAAACTATGCCATGGATGTGGCCATAAGATTGATCATTTGGCTTGAAAGCCATTTGATCTCCACACATGATAGCTCATTTCTGAGAACACTTTTTTAAAAAAATTGCCGTATTACAAGTTTGTTATTTTTCCTGGGAACTTGGCCACATATAATGACACAATGCGAAGGTTTCCCAATTTTTTGATTTTTTTTGAATTTTTTATGCCCGTTTCAAAATGCGGTCAAAACGGCGAGAATGACCGTTCCTAGCTAGTGGTTGAATCTTGGAATTTTTTTGGTGTTTCTCTGATTAAATAGATACTTATGTACCTAGAAATGATTTTTGGAAAAAATAAATAGCAAACTATGAGGCACATGCAGTTCAAATTTGACCCGCTTCCAACTGAATCGATGGAAATTTGTCTTTTTCACAAGAGGTGGATCAAAACTTTTGACACCCAACCATTTGGTCAATTGTGCATTAAATATGTCCTAGTATTTTAGAAAAATGATTTGGTCCAATTTTGCAACAATTATTTTGGAGGTCCTTCACAAAAAAACCTCCTTTTGGGCACTCGAAAAATGGAAAATGGTTTTTTAGTCCAAAGAAAATGAAAACTTCCTTAGGCAACATTGTTTGCCATTCCCATATGCACCCTTGTGCACAATATGAGATCATTTGAACAAACTATGCCATGCATGTGGCCATAAGATTGATCATTTGGCTTGAAAGCCATTGATCTCCACACGCGATAGCTCGTTTGTGAGAACACTTTTTTTAAAAAAAATTTGCCGTATTACAAGTTTGTTATTTTTCGTAGGAACTTGGCCACATTTAATGACACAATGCGAAGGTTTCCCAATTTTTTGATTTTTTTTGAATTTTTATGCCCGTTTCAAAATGCGGTCAAAACGGCGGGAATGACCGTTCCTAGCTAGTGGTTGAATCTTGGAATTTTTTTTGGTGTTTCTCTGATTAAATAGATACTTATGTACCTAGAAATGATTTTTGGAAAAAATAAATAGCAAACTATGAGGCACATGCAGTTCAAATTTGACCCGCTTCTAGCTGAATCGACGGAAATTTGTCTTTTTCACGAGAGGTGGATCAAAACTATTGACACCCAACCATTTGGTCAATTGTGCATTAAACATTGCCTAATATTTTAGGAAAATGATTTGGTCCAATTTTGCAATAGATGTATGGTAGGTCCTTCACAAAAAACCATTTCGGGCACTCGAAAAATAGAAAACGACTCTTTTGTGCAATGAAAATGAAAACTCCCTAGATCAACATTGTTTGTCATCACAACATACACACATGTGCACAATATTATTTCATTTTAAAAAGCTATAAGTGGTTAATATGTTGAATGTTTGCCCTAAATAAGAGGATAAAAACTAGAAACATGAGCTGAATTCTGATTGGTGGAATCCGTTGTGACATGGATCGATGACGTGGCAAACATCCGTCCATCCGTCCATCCATACATCAATCCATCCGTCGATCCAACCCAGTGCAGCCTCTCTCTCAACCCTAGCCGATCCAACCCTAGCCGATCCAGATCCCTCCCCGCCCCCACTCCTCTCCCTGATCCAAATCCCTCCGCCGCCGCCCCTTCCTTCCGCCGCCCACCTCTCCCCTCGCCTCCGCCACCCACCTCTCCCCTCGCCACCGGTCTGCACTCCACTCCTCCCGCGCCTCCGGCCAGAATCGTCGCTCCTGCCTTCCACCCCCCCGTGCCTAGCTAGGGTTTCGGCAGCCACCCCTAACTTCGCTGGGATCCACCACTTCCGGCGACGGTGAGGCCAGATCACCGCCGCCAACTCCATCGAGCGGAGCTCGCTGCCATCCTCACCCACGCCCTCCATCACCGCATCGCCACTCCGTCCTCACTCCTCTCGATCCCTTCCCTTTCCTCTCCGCCGTCTTCTCCTCGTGACGCCCCACCCTCCATGCGCTCGCCCGCAGAGATCTCCCAGTGCGTCGAGGTACCCTACTCTCCACCCCTACCCCCGATGCCCTGGTCCGAATCTGATTGGTTTGGTTGCAGAAAGCAGAGGCGGCGAAGCAGGGGAAGAACCGGGCCACGGTCGTCACGCTCAAAGCTGAGATCCGCCGCGCCAAGGCCAAGCTCCTCGAGGAGGACCTGCCCAAGCTGCAGCACCGCACTTGGCCACCGCTGGTGCGGAGGCGGCGAGCAAGCCGCCGGCGGTGGTGGCCGGGCCGGTGTCGAGGGCAGAGGACACGCGGCTATTCCACATATACTACGGGCAGGGGTTCAAGGTCCTCAAGAACGCCTGGGACGGCAGGAGCTACCTCCTCATTTAGGTAGGCACACACTCACGCATTGGCGTTGGTTCATCTGTAGATTGATTGATCGGCAATGGTTTTTTGTGCAGAGCACGTCCAAGATGGCGAGAAGGACAAGGTGCTGCACGGGGAGGATCAAGTCCTTCGTTGTCCCCCTCGCTAACTACTCCCTCGACACCGCCGCCTCACCAGGTACGTACACCAACCAGAGCATGCTTCAGCTTCCAACACCTCCAACTTACCAGAGTACAACAATGTCATGTCATTGTTTCCGCCTCTGCTTCCAGTGTCCTTCTTCGAGGTGAGCAAGCAACGGGGGAGCCAAACCGAGATCACACCCCACGGCTACCTCGACCACGCCCCCTACCCACCCGAGGTACGATGCAGTGGGTGCACAGCCTCTCTTTCTCAGTTTTAGCGGAATCTGATTGATCCATGCTGCTGCTGCTTCTAGTTAGCTGTTGTTACTCAAATACGTTGCATATTATTCGCAGAAATAAAAATTAAAATATGCTGCATATAATAATATCACCGTTGGTCAGAATTTACTACTAGCAGTAGCACTAGCAGTGAGTGAGCGAGTGAGTTAGTTCGGTTGTAACTAGTGACAACAACGATGGTTTTCTCTATGGTATAAGCAGATACTCACTACTATCACCTCGCTCTAGCAGTGAGTGAGTGAGGTCGGCTATAATCAGTTTACCAGTGACAACAACCATGATTTTGTCTCTGATATTATCATCGGACTCTCTCTCTCTCTCTAGTCTAGTTTGATGCCGAGTCATATAATGAATTTGTTTTCAACACAAGCTTCTGCTCTAGTCTAGTTTGATGCCGAGTCGTATAATGAATTTGTTTTCAACACAAGCTTCTGCTCTTCGATGCCTACAGGTTGATGTTGAAGACCTATAGAGTTTACTTTGGTCATTATATATATAATCATGTCTGAAACTGAACTGTACATGGAGGCTTGGTTGCATTTGTGGGATGCTGAGTATTGGGGAATATTCAACTTTACAAGTTTCAACTTATTCTGTCATCTTTATTTTGGTTCCCTGTAGCTTGGAGTGCCTTGGGTTTCACTTAACATGTGTGTACATGTATGGAACAGAGGAAAAAGTAACAGGGTAATTCAATTTCAGAGAGAAAGAGAGAGAGATGTGTACATGTATGGTTCAGGCAATGATTTATACATGTATTCTTGGACTGCACCATGGATGAGCATGTCTTGTTCAACTAAAAGAATTTATTAATTGGAAAGTACTAACTCTAACAAGTGATACGTGCAGGTACTTGTGACGAGAAGCAACCTCCGGCTGATCGTCAGGGTCATGGCACCCCCTCACCCCGTGCATTTGGCGGCTCGCAGCGGGGACTTGGATTGCATCCGGAAGCTTCTTGTGTGGGGAGTTGATCGGCTCCAAAGGGACTCTGCTTGGGGAGAACTAGATCCCTGCCATGGTCTTGCCTTACACATTGTTGGTCTGCTTAATTTTGTGCTATGAGGTCGCTGTCAATAGTTTCTCTTGCCCAACGCATGATCCCATTATCTCGGTCTTGTACAAATGCTAGCAGGTACTGGGTCATCTGTTCATTTGCATTTCACGCGGGTTCATATTGTGCATAGTGTGAGACTGGCATCTTTCATTTGGTTTGCTGGAACATTGCAGAAAAGAACTTCTTTACATAGAAAACATTGCAAAAATAAAATGTGTGGAAATCTTGAACGGGTTTGGGTATGTTTTCAGCATCTCTGTATTGCACTAGTAATTCACCAATGATTCTTAAGTTCTACCTGTGAGCACCAAATGTGTGGGAACTCTTTTGTAATTTGGTTAATCAGCATTTGTATTGTACCACTTCCCGGTTGTCGTATCAAATATTATACCATTGCACTATTTAGTTACTTTTCAAAGTTGTGATAAATATAGTTCTTTTTTACTTTCAAGATAGCATCAAATTCATGTCTTCCATTTTTCTCATCTACACTGCGTGTCTATATATGGCAGCATCGTTTTAGTTGTTTTGTACGTTATTAGTAGAATTCAACTAGCCAATTAACAAGTGAACTCACTATGCATTTGCTGAATCCATATTTGTTGACTAAAATCTCTTATGCCGTTGACTTAGCTTGACCCAGAACAGCAGCATCCTTGATGCGACTAACCTTCACCTCGTTCTTTCCCTCGCAGACTCGAAGGAGGCCGTATGCAAGGCACCAAGGTGCATGGTGCTCCCAAGCGATGAACGGAGGTTGTTCGACATCGGCTACACAAACCACCATTGTGAGCTCCTACCTTTGCTATGCTACAACCATGCTCTGTTTCATGGGTTAGTTAGGATTTTGATGCTTTTTGCGCCAAGTGTTGTTGCCTCATTCGGCTATTTTATTCGCTGCTCGTAATTAGTAGTATTAGAGTGTCGCTGGTTTATTAGGATGTGGCTGAAACCATTGGATGGCCTTCCTGTACATGTTATCCAGCATTAGTACTTGTCCCATTTTTTGTTTCCTTGCTGGACATGCATGTTATGGTCCCATTTTTTGTTTCGATGCTGGACATGCATGTTATGGTTCAAGTGTCGATGATGTCTAGTAGAATCATATTATACTATATCTAGTGTTCTTGTGGTTTTGTGAAGATGCATCACAAACATCTAGTTCTTTAAAGTTGGCTGAATCTGTTGCTCTATCACATATTTGGCCCGTAAATCTACATTTCTATGAGATCTCTTTCAATATATAATTTTTTGATAGTCCAGGAATAATCTAATAATCTAATGCTGGTAGTATGTGTGTTCACTCTTTTACATGAGCTCCAGGTCTATGAAATTTGAAGTTCGAAGCCGTATAGCCCTACTCAGCAAAGAATTGTCTCTATGTTTGACTGTAATAGACTGTAAATATTGCAATATTGTAATAGTAGGCATATTGGGGTTGTAATAGACTATCTACGGATTGTAGTAGACTTAGTGTTACTTGATGAACAATCTGATGAGTGAGAACAATTTAAGATGCACCTTTGTAATATTTTAACAGATTGTAAAAGACTAGTGTATGTTTGAAATAGTGATTATGTATGTTGAAAAGATGTGAAATGGAAACTTGACCAGTGGGAACCACTTGTGAATAAAATCTGAGTATTTTTGAAATTTCTGACATGTGGGACCGATGTATGGCATTATGACTAGTGGGACCAGCGCTAAAATATAATGATTGAAAATAGAAAATAAATGATTGTAAGAAGGACAAGGCCCAAAAATAAAGATGCTGAAATATTGGGCTTGGCCCATGTAGCCCACAAGAATTGACTTGGAAAAAATCTAGAATTGTTGGGCTAGGCCCATGTAGAAAATCGAATTGGACCAGGCTGAATCTTGTGCCACATCAGATTGCCACGCTGGATGCCTACGTGGCCTGGGGAGGTTGCTAGTGACCAAAACGCCACAGTAGATGTATTTTGGTCATAAACGTCTACGGCCATTCCAGAAGAAAGGTCGCTATAGTCAGTTTATGACTGCCAGCTTTTGACCTTATGTTTTTGGTCACAAAAAGGTCACAAATTGAAAACAGTGACCATTCAGTGACCAATAGTGCTGGTCACAAGTTGACATATTTCTTGTAGTGCAAATAAACACATGCACATGCTAGAATTCAATTGCAGTTGAAGAAAGAGCCCACTCCTGGTACTGTATATTAGTGATAGGGGTGCGTACAAAGTACACGTGAATACCAGGCATTGTGCGTGTGTGTGTATACTATCGACGAACTAGCCCCCAATCTTGTATAACATACTAATGGCCTAGGGTTACAAATCATATATAGTCAGCTTATCACCAGTGGGGATAGAGTCCTCCGCGACTCTGGTAGCTTCATGTCGTACGCCGAGTCCTCCACATGGGTCTTAGTATAACACGTCTCGGTCCAACCTATATGTGGCGCGGGATGGAACCGACCCATGAGTCTTCATGTTGACCCACCACAACTAGAAATGATGTGCCCACCACACCACACACGCAATCGGCCGATAAAGAAAATAAGAATATACAATAGTACAACGGTATCTAGCTCATGATATGTCTCCATATTTTGTTGATGACACTGACGGACTTTGCATTTGATGCGTGTTCCGTATTTTGTTGACGACACTTACGGTCATTGTATTTGAAGCGAAAGCACGATATGGTCACTGGACTTCAGAATAAGCTCATCATGGTCACTGCATACATTTTGTCGTGCTAACCAACATGTGGTTGGATGGTTAGAGGACAGTGGTTTCTCGAGCCCACCAAGGTTAAAGTCCCGGTGCTCGCATTTATCTTGTGTTAATTTCAGTATTTTCCGGCGACGTACGTTCAGTGGGAGGGGACGTTCCACTCAACTACGAGGCACCTATGGCGACTTCGTAAAATCTCAAGATCATATATGCTGGCCCACTCTCTCAAAGGTGCTCATAGGGGTAGGGTTCGTGTGTGTGCGCTTATAGCGGTGAGTGCTTGCGCGTATATATGAGCTCTTGCGTCTGTACCGTGTTAAACAAATACATATCATGATTATACGGTCACTGGCTCACCCGTACAACTCCATATTTTGTTGATGACACAATCAATTGACCAGTCAAACGTTCCACGCGGCACAACTAGTGTTGCAGCATCGAGGCACGTAACTGTGGGGCCCACCTGTCAGCCCGTATATGACAGAAAGAAATGGTAGTTTGAGTCTGTACTATGTTAATAAAATAGGAGTACGTTTTAGGGTGATCGTATGATCACTGGCTCACCATACAGCTCCGTAATTTGTTGAGAACACAATCAATTGACCAGTCAAACGGTCCACATTCAGCAGCGCACATTACCAATAGGGCCCACCCATCAGCGCGTATATGAAGGACAGAAATGGTAATAGATTAGTGGTCGGTGGTTATTCGAAGTCGTGAGACCTCTGGTTGGCAGTCACCGGCGGTTGGGGGCGTTCATTGTGCGGTGGGGTGGGGATCCCCCGAGAAAAAGCTCGGGGGGGGGGGGGGGGGTAGATGGATGGTCGGTGCGGCGGCAGACCGGCGGTGGGGAGTGGTTTCGGGGAGGGCGGGCCGGCCGCGGGCGGCGGGGGCTGGCGGTTCGGCCGGTGGTGGCTGGCGGCTCAGGGGGGTGGAGTTTGATGATAAACTGGAGGCCCTTGATTTCGTATCCAACGGCTGGAAAATCTAATGACCAGAGATGAAAAAGTCAGTCGACTGACGTGTAGCCTCACCCCGCACGTACACATGCATGCACGCAAGACACGCACGCATGTAGGCGTGCAACACTGACATGTACACACGCACGCATGCTGGCGTGCAACACTGACACGTACACATGCACTCACAAACACACGCACATACGCACCCATGCATGCTACACCGAAATGTACCCTTGCACGCACGCAACAGTCGCACGCCTGCATGCACATAGCACACGACGCAAGACACACGTTCAACCTATACATGCATGCACCCTTTGTTAAGGACATGGATTGTTACGGGTATTAATCAATCTTATCTGTGATAAGCAGAACATTGATGTTTGCAGCAGTCTTTATGAATCACAACGTATCGAACGGGCTATCAACATAGTAGGCTTAGAGTAGGTACAATAGTACACAGTCAGCAGGCTATTAGCAGTTCCACGTCATCAAATTCATAGCTGGAAGAGAGAGAATGAAGAGAAAAGGATGGAGCGGGCGCTTGAGCTATCGTCGGCTCGAGCGCAAGAAACAAGAAATCGAACCTGCATGCAGCCTGCATGCAGCCGTGTGAGCCTGTGCGCCTCTCCTTTCCACCAATGAGCATGTGCCTTATTTTCTTCTTTCACATGCAAGCATTAAATACCAGTAGCTAGTTTAGGTTGCCCGTAATGGTAGTACCATAGGTAATATCATGCATGCCAACTAAGCAATTTTGATGAGATGGCATAGAATTAAATGAAGAAAGAGATGCTTGAGTATCATATCATGATACCGTATCACATTAAATAATATGCTACTTTGTGTCATGCATGGCAATAAATATAATAATTTATGATACCAACATATGATACTTTGCATTACGGATGTAGTATCATACACTGGTATTATATACATGATACTAGTATATGATACTCCCCATTACAACCAACCTTACAGCCCATCTATTATATTAGCTGGCTATTATAAAGGCTCCAAGTGACATGGCATTGGTATATAGCCAGCAGCTGGCTTTCTTATTAACCATGCCCTTATCTACATGAAAAATATGACGTCACACTCAATGAACAATCATCGGTTTATGAAATGCCCACTTCTGACCGCCCTGGCCCACCAAAGGTTCCTCTACTGTGCGCTGCCTGCGTTGGGTCACTGACATGCAGGCCATGCACCCAAAGAGCCCACACGTCAGTGAAAGAACGGCGCGGTGTCCTAGGTCAGAGTCGAGGGCACCACTCACGGCACGCCCGGCTGAACACGCCTCCGTGCCGCATTCAAATGCCTCCATGAAACCCGCCCGTGTGGAAGCCGAGAAACCCACTCTTGACACACATCCATTCATGACCGGGCCGGCGTTAAACGCAACGCCGGCCAAGCTCCTCCCATCCGCTGTCTATTTAATCTCCTATTTAAATGAGGCTAAACACTGGCCAAGAATCGCACACCTCCGCCGCTCCCCTATCTCCTCCACCATTTTGTCCACTCTTACAATGGCTTATGAAGAGTAGTTATTCCGCATCCAAGGCGGCCGGGTAGCCCGCCGGATACGAGCTATGCAGCTCGCTGATCCACCTCCCTCCCCTCACCCGACGGAGCCAGTTGGCGCCCCAAGCCGGCGCGCGGTTCAGCAACTCGCCGCTCCAGGCCAGCTCGACAAGGAGTGGCGCACGGGCGTCGTTGCTGCCGTCCACGCCGCCGCCTCGTACCACGTCTCCCGTTTCTGTGGCCGAGACTACCATGCCGGCGGCCGCGCCATGCAAGCAGTGACAGAAGCCGGGTGCGCGGAGAGCGGCGAGTCGGTGGCCAGCGCCTCTGCGTCTGCCGCCATCATCGAGGAGAAGTAGAACACGGGAGGCCGCCGCCGCTTGGGTCCCATGAAGGCCACCGCAGAGGCGACGCCGGCATACACAGCAGGTGTCTTGCCGGATCCATTTGTTGCGAGGACCTTCGTCGACCCCGCATGGGCTCCACAGAAGAGGGCAATGTTAGGATGAACTCGAGCCGGTGCCGGCCATGGCGAAGTAGTCGCCAATATTTTGGCTACCCCGGGCAAGATCCAAACAGCCCCTACCAACAGATTCAAATCCCTCGTTCGCCGTGGAATTTTGCCATGTGTTGTTTTCATGGACTAGCAAGATGACCGTGCATCGCATGGAACATCAAGATGCATTTTTTTTACAAACTCCCGCATGCATGCAAGGGATAATTAATGTCCTCCTTTGCTAGTACCATGAGGCAAACACCATTAATATTGCACCGATTAGTGTTAGTGGCCTTGTATATCTGCAAATTGTAATTTTGATAGTGGCCCCTTGTATATAAAAATGGAGGGAGAAAGATGAGAGATAAGGTGAGGAGGAGTGGGGCGTGGTGGTGACTGGTGGTCGGACTGGGCGGAGGCATGGGGATGGACGGCGCATTATGTCTAGGTTTGTATCTCTCTCTCACACACACCCATGTAGGTGGGGGACGTGCACGAAGAGAAGAGGTGCACGCACGGTGCACGTACTCCCGTCTCTTTCCCAACCACACCCGCGCGGGTACATGGTGGAGCTCATTTCTGTACGAAAAAGGCAGCGCACGTGGTAATTTAGCACGTGTACTGGTTGGTGGAGGGAGGATCATCTACTACGGGTGAACAAACAAATTCGAATTGACGCGTTATGTTAAATTAAAAAAAGAGGCAAACCATGTGGGGCCTACCTTAGAGGCAAGGCTCTATACGCTGGAGTACTTTTGATGTGTCCCGTCAACTCGCAGAATGAGGAGAAGCTTGCTTAGTACGTCGTCTCCCCTGCCCACGGGCGTGGTGGCTCGCAGGATGAGATGAAGCTTGCTCCCTCGCCCACGCGTGTGGTGGCTCACAGCACGAGGAGAAAATTTTACTTCTCCCTTCATTTACTCCTCGTCCCTACTACGTACTTTGGTTAGTACTCCCTCCATTTACTTATATAAGGCCACTATAAAAAATACATTTTGCATCTATACAAGGCCACAAATAGTAATCGAGACAAAAGTTACTACTCCCTCATTTCCATTTTATGGCTCAATTTCAAAATCTCTCCAACCAAGGTTGACGGTCAGTGGTCAAATTAATTTCATAGTTTGCATAAGTAATTAGTACGCTCGTTTTTCTCAAGAAGTTGTGTTTAGTTTCATGGCTCACAGAACGAATGCATGAATGACCACTAAATTTCCATGAACTTGTACATGCATTGGTTAGTTTCCTCTTGACACTGCTTGCGTTGGGTGATCTAACGCACCTCGAAATCCAACATATAATGGTACTACTACTAGTATAGTAGAATTGAGACTTATCAAACGGAAAAGCGAATGTTTTTCAGATGAGCCCTATAAACCCTAGTGGGTACGTACTCCGTAAAAACAGATTTTTCCAAAACTAAGTCGCTCCCTTTCATGAATTCTGTAGTAGTATACTCCTCCGTCGATGCTCCCTTTCATGAATTCTGTACTTCCTGTCGCCGACATGTGGGACATATAGCAATCGGGTCGACGTGTCAAGCACCAAATAACAGTGCGGAACAGCAGGGGGGATGCACCCCACTCGTACCAGCCCAGTAGTAGTAATGAGCAATGAGACGTCAAATCACAAAGCCGCACTTTCCCAGACGGACGAAGCAACCCTTATTTCACACTTCGGTTCACCATCATCTCAAACCACATACTAGTATTTCTTCTGCCTCAAGAGGGACATGGGCATCGCCTTGGTACACCATGACACGTGGGACCGCATGACAGGCCATGCTCCCCCACCGAACGCTCGGTAAAATCACCTCATTTTTACTATACTTCCTCCGTATCGGTTTTCTACATGGCATGCACGTCGTTCTAGGTTGAGAATTTAACTGGCTATATATGTGATGAACAGTACTCTAGCCTTTTAAAAAATGTATACTTTTGTACATTAGTACTATCGATGGATTGTGCCATGGAGCAAAAATTGAAATTAAAAAAAAGGTGGTACATATAGAGAGCGCTCGTTGCCAAATTATGCATTCCATTTCCTCATTAATGTGTTGTGTACTTGATTGTTAATGTTTGAAGGCTTTGACTGAAGACTTTCTCAATTTCCTCAGTTCAATTTCTTCAGTCAATTTGTCTTCAGCCTGCTTATCCTATGTTACGCTTTCTGTACTCTGTGTTTGCTTTCATTTCATCATGATGACTATGCTTCTGTTCTATTATGCTTGCATCTGAGTACTTATTCCGCTGCTAGTAGTTCTTTTCTTAGGAATTTCCTCAACCTGAAATTCCTTAGTGAAGAATTCGTAAAAATCGCCTATTCACCCCCCTCTAGTCGACGTAACGCACTTTCAATTGGTATCAGAGAGAGGTACTCCCTTGTTCTGTGTGATTTTGGTTTAACCTCCTGAAGTTTTAGTTATGTCGACTGCAGGTATGATCAAGGTCTCTGCTAGGTGTCCTACCTTCGATGGGACGGACTACCCCTACTGGAAGAATAAGATGCGAATGGATCTTGAGGCAATTGACAATGATGTCTGGTACGTCATGGAAAATGGAGTTCCCTTTGTCACACCTTCTATGAGCGCTGCTGATGTGAAGAGATTCAAGCAACTCGATTCACAAGCAAAGAACATCATATGTGGCCATCTGAGCAAAGGGCAGTATGGCAGAGTGAGTGCTTTGGAGACAACTAAGCTCATCTGGGATAGGTTGTCCAAGGTCAATGAAGGAGTCTCAACACAGCGTGACTCGAGTTGACGTTCTTCGCAATCTCTTCAACCACTTCACAAGACTCGACAATGAAAATGTTCAGCAAACCTTCGATCGCTTCACTGACATCTCAAATGAGCTTCAAGCGCTTGGTGCCACTAACATCACCGACCATGAAGTGGTGAAGAAATTGCTGAGATCGCTTGATTCCTCATTTGACACCCTTGCACTGATGATACAAGAATGTGGAGCCTACAAGTCACTTGATCTCGCTGATATCCTCGAGAGGTTGAACACTCATGAGTTCCAGCTTGCTGAAAAGAGAGATCTCTATGGACTGAGCTATGGTAGATCACGCGCCCTGAAGGCCAAGGAAGTATCTGAATCTGAAGGTGAGGATTCTGGTAGCAGCCTTGGTGATCCTGAAGAACTGAGCCAGGAGCTAGCAATGCTTGTGAGGAAATTCCATAATTCTCAAGGCGTGGTCACTTTGGCAATCCTCAAGAAGTGATGACGTAAGATCAGATTCCTCATCCCGTGACTACAAGAAGAGAACTTGCCACAAATGCAAGAAACTTGGTCATTACATTCAAGATTGTCCTATGTGGGAAAAGGAATCTAAGAAGAAGAAATACAAGGATTACAGTTTTGATGACTCAAAGAAGAAGAAGAAATCTTCAAAGTCCTCATCATCAAAATCCTTGAAGTCTTCATCTCACAAGAAGAGCATCTACAAAAAGGCTCGGGCATTCATTGGCAAGGAAATTGACTCTGAAGCTGAATCTGAGGAAAATGAGGAAGAGGAGGCATATGAGGAGTCAGAATCTGGTGTGGCAAGCCTAGCCCTCGCTACTGCGTTCGTCAGCAAGTCCATCTTCAACTCTGAGGAGCATGGCTTCCCCAACAAGGCTGACAACGGCGATGATGACTACGCTCCCACCTAGTGCATCATCTCAAAGGGTGCCAAGGTACTCAAATATCCCTCCTCTGAATCAAGTGAGGATGAATCTGATGAAAACCTCAAGCCAAGCTACTCTAAACTTGCTAAGATTGCTGTGAAACAACAAAAGGCTTTTGAAAAGGTTCAAAATATGCTAGACAAAAGCGATGACCTGTTGGGTGAAGAAATGGATCGCACTCAAACCTTGATTGATAATCTTCAGAGACTTCAGTCCAAGTTTGATAACCTTCAGAGTCATCATAACACTCACTTATTTGATCATGAGAAGCTTTCTTATTAATTTCTTCAAAGAAAGCAAGATCTTGAGAAGCTACAGGAGAGTTATGAAGATCTTTAGAAGGAACGTGATTCATTGCTTGCTCAGCAGATCAACGCTACTCAGGAAGAATTCATTCCACCATGTTTGAAGTGCATTGAACATGAATCAGCTAATTCTTCACCTGAAAGTTCAAATGCTTCTATTGCTGCAAATTCTTCAACTGTCTCTGATGTCACTAATTCCTCATCTGAGGATGCTACTAGTATCACTGACAATGCATGGCTGAAGGAATTGTATATGATAGGCATGTACAAAAGCCTCAAAGGGCATCAGGCTCTTTGTGATGTGCTTAAAAAGCAGATCCTCAACAAGAACCCTAGGAAAGAGGGTATTTCCTTTGAGAGGAAACTCAATGCTGATGGGACATACTGGAAGCTTGAGCAGTATCCCAAAACCTCATTGGTTGCTGCTAAGGGACCTCCAGTAGATCCATCTACTTTATCTGGCTTTACATGTGACTCTCCTCATTCTTCTGACGAGTCAGTTGAATCCAACTATAAGCCATTCAAAAATCAGAATGGTGAAGTATTTGCTAGATATGTTGGCACTAACTACAGGAACGGTTCCCCTATGAAGAAAATCTGGGTTCCCAAAAGGTGCCTTGAAATTCTTCAGGTGAATGTCATCATGACACCACCTGTGAAGAATAGGAACCCCAGATCAAATTCTTCATTTGGACCCAACTCTTCATATGGATCCAAGTCCTCATATGGACCAAATTCCTCACGTGGATCATATTCCTCAAATGGATCAAAGTCCTCATATGAACATCATCGTGCTAACACTTTTGTTTCACAGGGAAGATCTAAGGGTTATGAATATGTGCACTATTCTTCAAACCATTATGTTCATAAGTCCTCGAAGAATTTCTCTGCTGATTCATATGCTTACCCTAACTCCTCTTATGTGAAATGAAGTGGACTGGCTTCTATGCCACCTTTCTCTTATGGAGCTCGCGGAATGATGAACTCTTTGCCACCCCTCTAGATGTAGGTGGTGAAGAAAAATAACTAATCTCTTATGCAGGGTCAGGTCTCCACACAAACTTAAACGTCTGAAGAATTTGCTGGAGACCTGAAATATGCTTGAAAGGAGGCAAGCTAATCATGAAGAAATGAATTCTCATTTCTCACGTCCTCATACTACTATATCTGTTCTTTTGCTTGATGAAATTGATCTGATGAATTTGATGTCATATTCTTCACCGATGAAGTATATGATTTCGTAACACTGGTACAATGACATCCTAAACAAACGGTTTAAAACCCCTTTCCATGATGGCATTTGGAACCGTCGCCAAGTGTGTGTGTGTGCGATAGGGTGTTCTTCCCATACGACCCAGAAATCATCGGGGATAGGCCCTCCTAGGACCTAGGGTGGGGCCGTGTGCGATCGGGCGAGGCATCAAAACCCAATCATTTTTCCGTAGGTATGTACATCCCACACGGTGAATCCCATAAATCATTTCCGTAGGTATGTACATCCCACGCGGTGAATCCCAGAAATCATTTCCGTAGGTATGTACAGCCCACACGGTGAATCCCAGAAATCATTTCCTTAGGTATGTACATCCCACACGGTGAATCCCAGAAATCATTTCCGTAGGTACGTACATCCCACACGGTGAATCCCAGAAAATCATTTTCGTAGGTATGTACATCCCACACAGTTCTTTTTGTGGAAACGTTTGTGCAAGGTGGCCTAACGCAAACAGTTCGCTGCCAAAAGCCGTGTGTGATTGTTAGTTGATCGAACACGCCTACTTTCTAGAAACTGTGCGGGTTGTTTGAGTTCATCGCCCACGATGCTATCTGAGTAACCGTTTGCAATAGAAAACCCCAATAAGCAGGGTAATTAGCCTATTATTGATAATCCATGTACTAATCAAACTGATATTTCTTATAAAACACGCCAGATATTTCATATCCATATAAAAGCAACCAGGATTTCATAATCAAATTACATCAGATAGCTTCGGCACTCAGTTACGCCATTACACAACAGCACCAAGTTTCACATGCAGCATCAAAAACCTTTGGAAAGTAGCATCATACACGGTAAATAGACAGATGAATCTCATCTAGGAAACTGCAGAAGCGGAAGGCAAATATTGAGCCTTCAGTGATGTTGAATGTCCTTGCAACTTTAGGCCAGTAGCTACGGATAATTGCCCGCCCAACCTTCGTCCTCTTCAGCAAGACTTCAATATTGTACCGTGGGTGTTGAATGAATACCTTCCTCGCCTCTTGACCATGCAGGTGGTTTGAGAGGTAATCATCGGTGAACTGCTTTGAAAAGTACTGAAAACAAAGCTATGCATAAATTGCTGTTGTAAATTTTGAAATGGCGCAAGGGGTAAAAGCAAGGTAAAAGAGTTGGTACCATCCTATAGTTGACTGATGTCTTCTTCATTGTGCAAACAAAGATCTTGGTGTTATTCGGCGCAAGTTTCTTCATCCTAACAATCTTTTTGAGCTTCTTGACTTGACTGGTATTCATGGACATCTCATTTCCCCATATGCAAAATGGGTCGAACAGTGGGTCTAAGCCTTTGACAGCAGGACCTACATGTGCAAGACCAAATTGTAAGAAACCTAAATATTAGAATGATTCCAGCAACTGCACAATAATGTGCTATTAGCCAAAGGACCCTGCTTGAACAAACCTCGATGGTACCGCAGTGTCTCCCATTGTTTCCCTGCAACACACATAAGGAAGATCTTGATCAGGTTCACTGAGAGTTGCCATACTATCAGTAGAATACATATTGAGTACAGCCAAATTCGATTGGTGTCACATGCATAACAATACAAAATTGTACCCACAAAAACTGAAAATCAAATTGCAGAACTGAACCAAATAGTTAAATGGACAGCAGACCAAATGAACCAAAATAGTTAACTGAGCACAACATTGCAGAATAGAAACATGTACTAGAAGATAAGACAAATAACAAAACAAAGAATGCTTGAGAACAGTTGTGATGCCCGCAATTTGACCATACACTAATCATACACGCAAACGTGTACGATCAAGATCAGGGACTCACGGGAAGATACCAAAACACAACTCTACAAATAAAATAAGTCATACACGCATCATATTACAAGCCAGGGACCTCGAGGGCTCGAATACAAGAGCTCGATCATAGATGAGTCAGCGGAAGCAACAATATCTGAGTACAGACATAAGTTAAACAAGTTTGCCTTAAGAAGGCTAGCACAAACTGGGATACAGATCGAAAGAGGCGCAGGCCTCCTGCCTGGGATCCTCCTAAACTACTCCTGGTCGCCGTCAGCGGGCTGCACGTAGTAGTAGGCACCTCCCGAGTAGTAGTAGTCGTCATCGACGGTGGCGTCTGGCTCCTGGATTCCAACGTCTGGTTGCAACAACCAGAAAGAAAGGAAAGGGGAAAAAGGGGGAAGAAAGCAACCGTGAGTACTCATCCAAAGTACTCGCAAGCAAGGAGCTACACTACATATGCATGGGTATATGTGTAAAGGGCCATATCAGTGGACTAAACTGCAGAATGCCAGAATAAGAGGGGGATATCTAATCCTGTCGAAGACTACGCTTCTGATAGCCTCCCTCTTACAGCATGTAGAAGAGAGTAGAATGAAGTCCTCCAAGTAGCATCGCATAGCATAAACCTACCCGGCAATCCTCTCCTCGTTGCCCTGTTAGAGAGCGATTACCGGGTTATATCTGGCACTTGGAAGGGTGTGTTTTATTAAGTATCCAGTTCTAGTTGTCATAAGGTCAAGGTACAACTCCATGTCGTCCTGTTACCGAAGATCACGGCTATTCGAATAGATTAACTTCCCTGCAGGGGTGCACCACATAACCCAACACGCTCGATCCCATTTGGCCGGACACACTTTTCTGGGTCATGCCCGACCTCGGAAGATCACCACGTCGCAGCCCTACCTAGGCACAACAGAGAGGTCAGCACGCCGGTCTAAATCCTATGGCGCAGGGGTCTGGGCCCATCGCCCTTTGCACACCTGCATGTTGCAAACGCGGACGGTGAGTAGACCTAGCAACCTCCATTACAAAGGAAGTAACGTTACGCGGTCCAACCCGGCGCGCGCCGCTCAGTCGCTGACGTCACGAAGGCATCGGCTGATACCATGACGTCGAGTGCCCATAACTGTCCCCGCGTAGATGGTTAGTGCGTATAGGCCAGTAGCCAGACTCAGATCAAATACCAAGATCTCGTTAAACGTGTTATCTTGAAGACACCGCGAACGCCGACCAAGGCCAGGCCCACCTCTCTCCTAGGTGGTCTCAACCTGCCCTGTCGCTCCGCCACAAAGATCCACCCAGGGGCCGTCGGGACAAGGGTCCTTTCAGCCCCCAATCCGTGAATCACTCGCGAGTACTCCTTGAGCCAACCCGACTTTAGTCATCACATGTATCATGTATAAAGTATAGGTATATACCCATGATCAACTCCCGAGTGATCACGGCCCGATAGTATAGCATGGCAGACGGACAAGAATGTATGGCCATTGATGATAAACTAGCATCCTTTACTAAGCATTTAGGATTGCAGGTAAGGTATCAACAGTTGTAGCAACAATGACAGGCTATGCATCAGGATAGGATTAACGGAAAGCAGTAAGATGCTACACTACTCTAATGCAAGCAGTATAGAGGAGAGTAGGCGATATCTGGTGATCAAGGGGGGGGGGCTTGCCTGGTTGCTCTGGCAAGAGAGAGGGGTCGTCAACTCCGTAGTCGAATGGGGCACCAGCAGCGGCGTCAGTCTCGTAGTCTACCGGATAGAAGAGGAGGGAAGAAATAGTAAATACGGAGCAAACAAAGCATCACAAAATATAACAAGGAAATACGCGGTGCCAGGGGTGATCTAACGCAGTAGTAAGTGACACTGGTGAAGGTGGGAAACATCCGGGAAAGTATCCCCGGTGTTTCGTGTTTTCGGGCAGATGAAACGGAGGGAGAAAGTTGCGAGTTCGATAGGTTAGGGATGTGTGGCGGATGAATAGGCTGCGTATCCGGAATCGTCTCGTCGTTCTGAGCAACTTTCATGTACAAAGTTTTTCCATCCGAGTTACAGTTTATTTTATATGATTTTTCGAAGATTTAAACAAATTCTAGAATTTCTGGATTTAATGTAATTCCAAATAATCAAAAGACAAACTACTATGGGTACACATGAGTGTACCCAGCAATATGTATATACATATGACATGTGGGGCCAGGGGCTGGGTTGACCCAGTCAACATTTTGACTAGTCCAAAGTGAATAGTGTATATGGGCCCCTTTGTCATTGATAGAGTTTAACTAAACACGATTAGTTAGTTTAATAAGTGATTAGGTTAATTTAAAAGACTTAATTAAGTTAATTAACAGGATTAATTGAGTAAATTAATTAATTAATTAATTAGTTTTTTATATTTATTTTTTTTCTTTTTTTAACGTCCTGGGGCGTGGGGCCCCCATGTCATAGACTCAGGGGGCATAGCGGGTGTTGGGCACGGGTACCGCGGAGTGAGGCAACCGGGGCTGCGGCGGGGCACCGGCCAGGGCGATGGCGCGGTGGCCGGCAGGGTGGCTGCGGGGCGGATGCGGGTCGCCGCCGGCAAGGTCAGGTGGACCGGAGCAAGCAGCTGGCCGTGGGCACTGGCGCAGGAGGCGAGCGGCGCGCGAGTCAAGTCGGCAGGCGTCGGCGGCAGGCATCAGCGGCCCGGGGCTGGAGCGGCAAGGCGAGGAGAGCTGCGGATGGGCGTGGTCTGCGCATGGTGAGTGCGAGCGCATGCACGCGGAGGAGCGGGACCGCGACAAGCAGAGCCAGGCCGCGGCCGAGCGAGCGCACGCGAGAGCGGCGCAGAAGGAAGTGGGCGATTGCGGCCGAGCCCGCAGCGGGCAGATGGGCGCGACGATGCGGGGGCGCGCCGCGGCGGAGCTCATCGGGGCGGTCGGGAGCGGCGAGCAGCGGAGGGGACGAGGACGGGGCGAGGGGGAGAAAGGAGGGGCGCGGCTCACGGTGTGGAGTAGCGCACAGGGCAACGAGTGTCGTGGGGGAGGACGGGGACGTTCTCGGCGTCGAGGAGGTAGGCCGGTGGGGGGAGCGCCGGCGAGGTCCAGGCGGGGAGGGGGGCGATGACGTTCGGCGGCAACGTCGGGCGTCGAGGGCGCGGTCACCCCGATCCCGATCCGGATCGGGGGAGCGAGGGGGAAGCGAGTGGGGGGGGGGCGAGTGGTAGGTGGTTGCCTAGGGTTTCGGCCGACGGGGGGTTATGGGGAGTGGGGTGGGCCGACCTGGCAGGGACTTGGCCCAGTTGGGCCGGGGGCTGCTGGGCCGGAGCCCCGGGGGTTCTTTCCTTTTGTGTGTGTGTGTGTTAGTTCTGTTTTTCTTTTTCTTTTTATTTTTTTTTCTTTTCTATTTCATTCTTTTAATAGTTGTTTTAGAAAATATAAATACAACTCCTAAATTAATGTTATAATTTAATCTACTGCCCCAATAAGTATGACACCTAATTAAAATAGTTTGCACTATTATTATTTTTAAAAGGGCATTTAATTAATCATCATAGTTGTGTTTTAATTACTTTAGAGCCTTTAAATGTTTTATAAAAGTGTGGTTTCTCCACAATAATTACCTATGCATTATTTGGCAACACCCCAACATTTTAGTTTTAATATTTGAAAATCTTTACCATTTGACTTTATTTTAAGTTTGAATTTCGAATCGATTTTGAACTAACACGAAATTAACAACAGTAACCATGGTGACGTGGCATCATTAACGTGGGATTATTGTAGCCTAATTATCCGGGCGTCACAATTCTCCTCCACTACAAGAAATCTCGTCCCGAGATTTAAGAGGGGGAGTAAGGGGGAAAGATCTGGTTACGGATTTCTAACCGGTCTTCTCAATCTTGGTTGCTCTTCTCGAAGAGGTCGATCCATTACGTTGAAGTCTTTATTTCTCTGCTCCAGCTTATCATGATCAAGTCGTCATCCTTTCTTCGGGATCTCCATCGTCCTACGAACGCGACCAAGGGGAAAAACTCCGGAAGGAAGCATCTCCACAAAGCTGGGCATCTAACGGTGAACTTAATGGGAAATACATAAGGTACCCCACGAGTTGTATTTTAGTGAATTCACTGAGTGCAATATACGAGGGTACCAAAGTTTCAAACGGGTAGTCAATCATTCGATGCCTGAAACAGAGTGTGAAAAGGGGTTCAGAGCAACGAGAATAAGTATTGCGTCTGATACCAGAATAGATCACTAGGAAGGTTGCTCGCGAATTACCTACGAAACCAAGAGCAAGGGATAACTGTGTCAACAAGGTGTACAGGAGAGTCAGGTTTCGATCATGTGGAACTGTGGGTTATGGGCCCACCATGTGGGTTAAAAGTATGAAGGGCGGAGACATCTTGCGTGATCATGTAAGCAAGGCATGTCAGGGATTAGCCTGTCAGTTATGTCGGCATCAACGTCGGTACTAAGGGCGAGGGATGAAGAGAACCAATTTCCTGCTCGTTGAACGAGGCAGGCCAAGAGGCAAAGTTCTCATCCATCGGCGGTTTACCGCAATGTCATCAACAAAAGCAACAGGGTCTTACTGACACGGTTGTACACCAAGGTGTTTACATAAGCAGAAGAACATTACTGCTTAGATCATATAGGTCATCAGAAGGGGTAAACAAAACAATGGAAAAGAAAAGGCGATCTTCATATTAAACAGAACAATGGAAAGGAAAATGTGTTTAAACACAAATTTCAGGTGGTATATCCTTCCCAAGGACAAGCGAAGCATGATATTTGTGACAAGATATAATGTAGAAAACCCTTTAGGAAAGGGGGAAGAAATTTCATGACATTACCCATACAATGGTGTTTGGATAATTGAGCAAGAAACATTTGGCATTGGGATTCAAATGTTCTTGTTGAAAATCGGAGTACCACAAACATGCTTCGAGACAGTATTGACATGGTCTTCAAGCAAACGTCAGAGTTTGGATACAAAGGATCCATCGGTAACAACTTATAGCTAGTTTCCTCATGGAAGAATGGATGACCTTGCTGAAAAGGAATCTATAACAATAGGCCCTCCGGCCAGGTGTGCTAGGCATGACATCACCTTATCGGGTCAAAGACTAATGTTATTACTCTTGGGAATATGTTCCACCGATCATATTCGACCGCGATTCAGATATTATAGGTGTTAGGATACCTCATACTCAAGATGCCTGAGAAAGAAAAGGTGCAAAGCAATTGTCGATATGACATTGTAAGATTTTCGGGAAATGAACTATGGAAGCAAGTCCCGTATCATGATTTTAACCCAAGGAGAGGATGAGGAGGTGGCTGATAGGCTCAGCAATAAATCATCGAGATTTCCAAAGGATTGATTTCCACAATTATGTGAACAAGGAAATATCATTTGCGGATCAAATGATATAATGATGTATGCTCAGGGAAACATACACAACTGAACAATGATAGAAGGGTGCACCCAGGAATCTGGACTAGGTAGCACGATCAATGTTCGAATGATGATTCAATAAGCAATAGACTTAGAATGAAACTATAGACCAATAACTTCAAAGCAATAGGGTTGCTAGAAGTTTAGAATTTACACATCACAGACCATTTGTCGGTATTCCGGTTAGAAACAACACGGAGACCAAGAAATGAACGCAAAAGGTGAGAGATATTACTATATCAAGAATTCTCAAGAGGTGGTAAAATTACCACGACATTCTTGACATAAAAGATGGTAACATTCCAAGGTAAAGAAGAACAAATGCTCGATAGCAAGGATTTGAAGGTATAACACAAAACACGAATAAGTTTGTGTTGAACTGAAGGCAATAAAGTGGTCGGTGATAACACAAACCATTGAGGGGCGAGGATGGTATTTCTCATCAAGAAATCGATATATATCTTGGAAGAGCTCAGGATGTTGCTGATGACCACGACACATTTGTCGAGAGATTTCGTGAAGATGTAATCGGTCGGCGATGACATCAAGTCAAATGATGATGTAGCAAAAGTCAAATAATACTTGAAGTCTCATAAGAAGTTATGCAGTTCCGTGATAATCTCGAGATACCAGAGGGGGTAATACTCGATGATAGATCAAAGTAGAGGTTGGACTGGGGTATTGCTCTACAGAAGACAAGCGCTTAAACTTGCACGCGAAATGGTATTTACAGGAGAACATGGTCGGAACCACGATTGCAAAAGGCCAGATCCCGGATATAAGATGAACTTATACCATAGGAATAATTTAATTTAAGAGAAGCTTTAATGATAAGATCTACATCGTGCCCATGGGCATGAACACAAAGTTCAAGGTCGACTCCCACTTTTCCAATGCATAACCTTTCATTCACTTCTCACTTTCGAAGAAGTTGTAGTGTTGAAATTTTATCTGGCAAAATACCAGAAGTTATGACTTGTGAAAACTTTCGAGTTCACACAGTTTAGAGAAGGCATATGTTCAACCCATAGGGGCTTCTTAGAAACATACACCACAAGTTTCAAGAGTAAATATCACAAGCTCGAAAGTAGAGCAAGGTTGAGAAAGTAGATGATACAATTTACCAAAGGCATTATGTATCCGAGGGAAGGCTCACAAGGTTATTGAATATGAAGGACGATGTCGGATAAAATCCATTAAAGGATCTGCCGGTCCATAACAGAGCTGATGCGAGCATCGACACACAACCAGAGGAAGTAACAATGCAAAGGCATTGGATTATGAAAACAACTGACTAATCCAGAGTTCAAATGCAAAGGAATTATGATTTTCAAATCAAGGGATCAGAAGCAATGTTCTGATTAGGGATAGATAAGTTGAATAGCCTTAGGGGTACAATCGACGTCAATTGGATTTGTTGAGAACTAGCTCATGTTTAAAATGACGTCTGAGCCAGAAAGATAATTTAAAAGGATCAACTGATGATTGTGTCCGTTCGCACTCATGTTGAATCAAAGGGATCAAAATGATGGTGCCTAAGGATACTAACGAATATTGCCAGACATATGGAAAGCATCCATCATGCAAGCAGACAAGTATTGCAGAGCAATAAGCTACTAAGGATTTTTGGAGGATCGAATAGTATTTCGATGACCATTGTGAAACACATGAACAACTGGGGGATGAGCGGATACTCGATAAGGGAGAGATATTATCCGTAGGGGTATTCAGGTGGCAAGGAACTGCAAGGCAGTAGGCACAAAATATTCTCGAAACAATATAGAGAATTTTTGGTGTATCTTGTAATAACAAGATCAATGGGATTTGAAAGGGCAAGTGGATGTAGTTATCCATAATGATATAACGGTGGTAGGGAATTTGCAAAGGCGATGGGCACAAAGTCTCGAAAGAGTAGCAGAGAGTAACTACGAAATCTTCTGGTGCAATAGGCGATCATCTGGCCTGAATGGGGCTCTCCGGGAGGAAGTATTTTCGAGAACCTAAAGTTATATTTTAGCAAAATCATTTAACCCGAATAGAAGAGAGATCAGAGTCCCAGAGTATAGACGAGGAATAAAAGATCCTAATACCACCCAGATGGTGACGTGGGCCCGTAAGGCACACAACCATGTTAGTAAAAAAATTTATAATGTCTAGACTCGACTTCGGCCAAGGAGTGTGGAAGGGGGATTCCTACAGGTAGTCGGCTCTGATACCAACTTGTGACGCCCCCAATTTGACCGTACACTAATCATACACGCAAACGTGTACGATCAAGATCAGGGACTCACGGGAAGATATCAAAACACAACTCTACAAATAAAATAAGTCATACAAGCATCATATTACAAGCCAGGGACCTCGAGGGCTCGAATACAACAGCTCGATCATAGACGACTCAGCGGAAGCAACAATATCTGAGTACAGACATAAGTTAAACAAGTTTGCCTTAAGAAGGCTAGCACAAACTGGGATACAGATCGAAAGAGGTGCAAGCCTCCTGCCTGGGATCCTCCTAAACTACTCCTGGTCGCCGTCAGCGGGCTGCACGTAGTAGTAGGCACCTCCCGAGTAGTAGTAGTCGTCGTCGACGGTGGCGTCTGGCTCCTGGATTCCAACGTCTGGTTGCGACAACTAGAAAGAAAGGAAAGGGGAAAAAGGGGGAAGAAAACAACCGTGAGTACTCATCCAAAGTACTCGCAAGCAAGGAGCTACACTACATATGCATGGGTATATGTGTAAAGGGCCATATTAGTGGACTGAACTGCAGAATGCCAGAATAAGAGGGGGATAACTAATCATTCGAAGACTACGCTTCTGATAGCCTCCGTCTTGCAGCATGTAGAAGAGAGTAGAATGAAGTCCTCCAAGTAGCATCGCATAGCATAAACCTACCCGGCAATCCTCTCCTCGTTGCCCTTTCAGAGAGCGATTACCGGGTTATATCTGGCACTTGGAAGGGTGTGTTTTATTAAGTATCCAGTTCTAGTTGTCATAAGGTCAAGGTACAACTCCAAGTCGTCCTGTTACCAAAGATCACGGCTATTCAAATAGATTGACTTCCCTGCAGGGGTGCACCACATAACCCAACACGCTCGATCCCATTTGGCCGGACACACTTTTCTGGGTCATGCCCGGCCTCAGAAGATCAACACGTCGCAGCCCTACCTAGGCACAACAGAGAGGTCAACACGCCGGTCTAAATCCTATGGCGCAGGGGTCTGGGCCCATCGCCCTTTGCACACCTGCACGTTGCGAACGCGGCCGGTGAGCAGACCTAGCAACCTCCATTACAAAGGAAGTTGCGTTACGCGGTCCAACCCGGCGCGCGCCGCTCAGTCGCTGACATCACGAAGGCTTCGGCTGATAGCACGACGTCGAGTGCCCATAATTGTCCCCGCGTAGATGGTTAGTGCGTATAGGCCAGTAGCCAGACTCAGATCAAATACCGAGATCTCGTTAAACGTGTTATCTTGAAGACACCGGGAACACCGACCAGGGCTAGGCCCACCTCTCTCCTAGGTGGTCTCAACCTGCCCTGTCGCTCCGCCACAAAGATCCACCCAGGGGGTCGTCGGGACAAAGGTCCTTTCAGCCCCCAATCCGTGAATCACTCGCGGGTACTCCTCGAGACAACCCGACTTTAGTCATCACATGTATCATGTATAAAGTATAGGTATATACCCGTGATCAACTCCCGAGTGATCACGGCCCGATAGTATAGCATGGCAGATGGACAAGAATGTATGGCCACTGATGATAAACTAGCATCCTATACTAAGCATTTAGGATTGCAGGTAAGGTTTCAATAGTTGTAGCAACAATGACAGGCTATGCATTAGGATAGGATTAACGTAAAGAAGTAACATGCTACACTACTCTAATGCAAGCAGTATAGAGGAGAGTAGGCGATATCTGGTGATCAAGGGGGGGGGGGGCTTGCCTGGTTGCTCTGTCAAGAGAGAGGGGTCGTCAACTTAGTAGTCGAATGGGGCACCAACAGCGGCGTCAGTCTCGTAGTCTATCGGAGAGAAGAGGTGGGAAGAAATAGTAAATACGGAGCAAACAAAGCATCACAAAATATAACAAGGCAATACACGGTGCCAGGGGTGATCTAACGCGGTAGTAAGTGACACTGGTGAAGGGGGGAAACATCCGGGAAAGTATCCCTTGTGTTTCGTGTTTTCGGGCAGATGAAACGGAGGCGGAAAGTTGCGAGTTCGATAGGTTAGGGATGTGTGACGGATGAATGGGTTGTGTATCCGGAATCGTCTCGTCGTTCTGAGCAACTTTCATGTACAAAGTTTTTCCATCCGAGTTACAGTTTATTTTATATGATTTTTCGAAGATTTAAACAAATTCTGGAATTTTTGGATTTAATGTAATTTGAAATAATCAAAAGACAAACTGCTATGGGTACACGTGAGTGTACCCAACAATGTGTATATACATATGACATGTGGGGCCAGGGGCTGGGTTGACCTAGTCAACATTTTGACTAGTCCAAAGTGAATAGTGTATGTGGGCCCCTTTGTCATTGATAGAGTTTAACTAAACACGATTAGTTAGTTTAATAAGTGATTAGGTTAATTTAACAGACTTAATTAAGTTAAATAACAGGATTAATTGAGTAAATTAATTAGTTTTTTATATTTTTTTTCTTTTTTTAACGTCCTGGGGCGTGGGGCCCCCATGTCATAGACTCAGGGGGCATAGCGGGCATTGGGCACGGGCGCCGTGGAGCGAGGCAACCGGGGCTGCGATGGGGCGCCGGCCAGGGCGATGGCGCGGTGGCCGGCAGGGTGGCCGCGGGGCGGATGCGGGTCGCTGCCGGCAAGGTCAGGCAGACCGGAGCAAGCAGCAGGCCATGGGCACTGGCGCAGGAGGCGAGCGGCGGGCGAGTCAAGTCGGCGGGCGTCGGCGGCAGGCATCGGCGGCCCGGGGCTGGAGCGACTAGGCGAGGAGAGCCGCGGATGGGCGTGGTCTGCGCATGGTGAGCGCGAGCGCATGCACGCGGAGGAGCGGGACCGCGGCAAGTAGAGCCAGGCCGCGGCCGAGCGAGCGCACGCGAGAACGGCGCAGAAGGAAGTGGGCGGTTGCGGCCGAGCCCGCAGCGGGCAGAAGGGCGCAATGATGCGGGGGCGCGACGCGGCGGAGCTCATCGGGGCGGTCGGGAGCGGCGAGCAGGGGAAGGGACGAGGACGGGGCTAGGGAGAGAGAGGAGGGGCGCGGCTCACGGTGTGGAGTAGGGCACGGGGCAATGGGTGTCGTGGAGGAGGACGGGGACGCTGTCGGCGTCGAGGAGGTAGGCCGGTGGGGGGGAGCGCCGGCGAGGTCCAGGCGGGGAGGGGGGCGACGACATTCGGCGGCAACGTCGGGCGTCGAGGGCGCGGTCACCCCGATCCCGATCCGCATCGGGGGAGCGAGGGGGAAGCGAGTGGGGGGGCGAGTGGTAGGTGGTTGCCTAGGGTTTCGACCGACGGGGGGTTATGGGGAGTGGGTTGGGCCGGTGTATCGCCCTCGATGCGGCTATATCTCCCACGTGTCGAAGCACGACTTAGAGGCATAACCGCATTGAAAGCAATGTCGCAAGTGAGGTAATCTTCACACAACCCATGTAATACATAAGGGAGAGAATAACATAGTTGGCTTACAATCGCCACTTCACACAATACATGAATAAAGTATTACATCATCCAAATACAATCAAGGTCCGACTACGGAACCAAAATAAAAGAAGACTACCCCAAATGCTACACAGGTCCCCGATCGACCCCAACTGGGCTCCACTACTGATCAACTAGAACGAAACAACACAAAGGACAAGATCTTCATCGAGCTCCTCCTTGAGCTTGGTTGCGTCATCTGCACGGTTCAACGGCACCTGCAAGCTGGTTTTGGAAGTATCTGTGAGTCACGGGGACTCAGCAACCTCACACCCTCGCGATCAAGACTATTTAAGCTTATGGGTAAGGTAAAAGGTATGAGGTGGAGCTGCAGCAAGCGACTAGCATATATGGTGGCTAACATACGCAAATGAGAGCGAGAAGAGAAGGCAAAGCACGGTCGAGAAATTATGATCAAGAAGTGATCCTAGAACAACCTACGTCAAGCATAACTCCAACACCGTTTTCGCTTCCCGGACCCCGCCGGAAAGAGACCATCACGGTTACACACGCGGTTGATGTATTTTAATTAAGGTCAAGTTCAGGTTTTCTACAACCGGACGTTAACAAATTCCCATCTGCCCATAATCGCGGGCACGGCTTTCGAAAGTTCAAATCCCTGCAGGGGTGTCCCAACTTAGCCCATGACAAGCTCTCACGGTCAACGAAGGATATACCTTCTCCCGAGACATTCCGATCAGACTCGGTATCCCGTTTCTACAAGACAACTTTGACAAGTTAAAACAAATCCAGCAACACCGCCCGAATGTGCCGACAAATCCCGATAGGAGCTGCACATATCTCTTTCTCAGGGCACACTCAGATGAGCGCTCCATACAACTAAAACCAAACCTTGAGTTTCCCCGAGGGGGCGCTGCACAGGACTCTAGTTTGGACCAACACTCAGAGGAGCACTGGCCCGGGGGGGTTAAAATAAAGATGACCCTTGAGTCCGCAGAACCCAAGGGAAAAAGAGGCTAGGTGGCGAATGGTATAACCAATGTTGGGCATT